>NC_086364.1:23075796-23368296 GCF_036324505.1 Eleginops maclovinus
GTTAAACAGTTTCAGGGTGGAGGGTTGCAGGAGTCACACATTTATTACCCCGTGTCGCTTTATACAACATGATTGACTGCGGCCGGAGTCACTCCTCTACTCAAACACACACACTGGTTACACCACATAGCAAAGAGCCACACACACAAACACACACTTTATGAACTCTATCAACTGGAGTAAAGCTTTAAACACACACTCCAGAAACCAGATATAAAAGTCAGTTAATGCGACGGCCCTCAGGCACAGAAACGAGAGAGTCAGAAGAGGTGACGGGAAGATAACTGAAGTTAAGGTACTTATACAACAAGTGTAGAAGTACTCTGTTACAAGTAAAAGTACTGCATTCAAAATCTTACTGAAGTAGAAGTGGATTTAGAATCTGTTTTAGTTGATAAACGTAGGGGAGGAAAAAGGACGATCCTGGCTTCTGAAGTGCACCAGAGTAGAAGTACACATTGGAAATACTCGTAGTGAAGTACAAGTATGTGAAAGCTGTACTTCAGTGTGTACTGTGGTATCTGACAGCGGGGAGTGTTTGCAGACACTGAAGGCAGAGGGAGTGGCAGGGCAGGGTCTCGGTGTTTGCTTTCATCAGCACACTGGCACTTGACTTTGAATGGCGGTGAGTCAGTGAACGCATCACCTGATTTACACGTTTCATCGGTGTGTTTGTAACCGTGGTATCCGTCAGAAATGGATGAGGTTGTGGAGCATTTTAACCGGGCATCCCCTCTATATCATCGGACAGTGTTACCCTCCAGTAAAAGCTAAAACACAGAAAAACACTCTTTAAAAAGTAAGAAATGAATGATAAGTCGGACACATGCTGGACTTTTCAATTACCAAAATGTTAAAATAGCTTCTTTACAAGTGAAAGTCCTTTAAAGTATGTTAGTTTAATCAGGAATATTTACCAAACGCATCAATTTAGTTTGTAAAATGTCATAAAATGATCAAAAACTGCACCTAGACATTGGTTGTTTTTGTCCTGCCACATAAAATGATGTATGAAATAATAATAATCAAAAGGAATGGAAGAAAACACTCATCTGATGCCCTGAATCCATCGTTATTTGGCTTTTTTTACATGAAAATTGACTTCATTAATCTTCAATAATAGAAATTAAGACACAAAAATGACTTTCTATTTATTAAATGGATCTCTGTAAATGTCTACCTCGGTACATTTAACTTTCCTAGTGCCTTCTATTCATGCTGCTGAGTGTGTTTTTATAGCTGCTTTACTTTGTTTGTTTTATTTAACTGCACTGAGAGGCGCCTCGTTAACATTCCATTGCTTCATACAGAGACAGAGGACTCTTCAAAGGGTTATTTCTAATGTCAATTAACTCATCGATCAATCAACCAATCGTATCACCCCTACATGTAGTCACTGTGAGGTGGTTTAGCCTCGTATTTGATAAATTCATCATATGTTTCAGAGCCAGTAACGAGTAACGAAAGCGATAAAACAGTACCTGTAAAATGCACCGACTAAAGGTACAGTCACATTCCTCCTCAGGGAGGGATAGAGGAAGTCCTCGGCCTCCTGCGAGCCCTAATGTCTGACTGCTGTCATCACCTGCTGTAAATTAAGATAAGATCTGATTGGACAGCATTCCTGACTGTAATGGGAGGGGGGGGGGGGGGGCAGGGACAGGGACACCCCCGCCCCCCCCCCCCCCTCTACAGTGTGTCCTGAAACGGGTGTGTCAGAATAAATAGTTTGCTTTCATATCTCCTTGGCGGAGGAATGAAAGAACAAACAGGTTGGAGGGATGACGAGTCAGGAAGGAATTATGTCGAGCAGGTGATGGAATTCTTTTTGTTCCAGTTAGAGTCCACACCTGAAACTCTTTAAAGAGTCCTCTCCTGCTGATGTTCAGGTGTATATCAGTATGTAGTGTCTCTACTTTAAAGAGTCCTCTCCTGCTGATGTTCAGGTGTATATCAGTATGTAGTGTCTCTACTTTAAAGAGTCCTCTCCTGCTGATGTTCAGGTGTATATCAGTATGTAGTGTCTCTACTTTAAAGAGTCCTCTCCTGCTGATGTTCAGGTGTATATCAGTATGTAGTGTCTCTACTTTAAAGAGTCCTCTCCTGCTGATGTTCAGGTGTATATCAGTATGTAGAGTCTCTACTTTAAAGAGTCCTCTCCTGCTGATGTTCAGGTGTATATCAGTATGTAGTGTCTCTACTTTAAAGAGTCCTCTCCTGCTGATGTTCAGGTGTATATCAGTATGTAGAGTCTCTACTTTAAAGAGTCCTCTCCTGCTGATGTTCAGGTGTATATCAGTATGTAGAGTCTCTACTTTAAAGAGTCCTCTCCTGCTGATGTTCAGGTGTATATCAGTATGTAGTGTCTCTACTTTAAAGAGTCCTCTCCTGCTGATGTTCAGGTGTATATCAGTATGTAGTGTCTCTACTTTAAAGAGTCCTCTCCTGCTGATGTTCAGGTGTATATCAGTATGTAGAGTCTCTACTTTAAAGAGTCCTCTCCTGCTGATGTTCAGACTGAAGTTTTAACCGTCACCTCTCTCTGTGTTTTTCCTCAGGGCTCAGGCCCAGGACCTGGCTGTGGTGATTTCTCGGATGCAGAAAGGTGCCGACCAAGTAGAAAAGAACATCCTGGCTGCAGAGTATCATCTGGGTGTGGTAAGAGAGGGGTATCAATTACACTGCGGGGGCGCTGGGCACTTTTTAACTGGCTGATGTTGGTGCTATGCACCGAGAAATGTTAACTAACAAATGTCAGCTTTCGGAAAGCGTATGGTTAGGGCTGGATTTGATTTGTTCAGCAATCAAGATCACACAAATCAACAAATCTTCAAGCCTTCTCAGCATCAGATAACCTCAGAGACAAACGATTGTTTCCTGGAGATGAGAAGATAGAATCGGACAAACACAAAGCTTCCTTTGTCCCCTCGCAGGACACAGAGCGCGATGGCAAGAAGCAGACGCTGCTCCACCAGAGGGAGAACGCTGACATCCTGTCGGAGGCCGAGGGGCTGCTGAAGAACCTCTTCATGGACGTGGACAAAGCCAAGAGGCTGCAGCACCCGCAGGCCAATGAGATCGAGAAAGAGTGAGTTTATCCAGAGAGAGAAACTCAGAGGGGGAGGAGGTACGCACATCTGTAGCTCAAACAAATGTAGAAATAAAAAGGAGATGGAGGGAGATGGTTAAGGGGCAAAGACCTGCCCTTTTTGTCTCCTATTCTCTTGACAAATACACAAATATAGCAATCAACCATCTAGGAAAAACAAGCAAATAAAAACATCTAGAATTGTAAAAAGAATTTTGAGCTTCACCCAATGATTAAAAACAAAAATAAATGAAGATAAAAAGAATCAAAATGAGTTGGAACAAAATAAAAAACGTGTTTAAAAAATAGAAAACACTGAAATATTAAAGTAATATCAGTTTAAGAGACTTAATGGTAGCAATACAAGTAAAAGTCCTGCATTTAAAATGTTATCTTAGTAAAAGTATAATCACTGAAATCTACCCAAATAATGAAATGTGCCAAATGCAAAAAAATCTCAATTAAAAACAAAACATCCAAAATATTCAAAATACATTTAAAAGATACTTTAAAAATATAAACACATGGTAAATTGAGAAATAAGTAAGTATCCTTCATTAAAAATGTTACTTAATTAAAAGTAAATCCAATAAAAGGTACTAAAAGATTTAATTGTAAAAGTACAAACTGGCAGAAAAATCTAATTTGTATATAAATAAATACTAGTGAAAATACTAATGTGTAAAGCAATATATTCTCTAAAACCGCCAATTATTGAATCGTCTAATTGTACAAAATATTGATTATTTAAGTATTTAGCAGCGCTGTACCTGTAGGATGAAAATAATGGAAGTAAAAGCACTATTTCCCCCTTTTGAATGAAGTGGAGTAGGAGTATAAAGTGCCTCACAGTACAGTTGTTGTAATGTAAGTAAAGTACTTCAGTGTTTGTACTATTAAATTCCACCGCTGCATGCGTGCCAACACACACCTAAAACTCGATGTGTTGCATGCCGGGGAGACTTATACCCGTCTCAAATATTCACTTCCACATTCCCCCCTCTCTCCACCCTTCTCCGCATTATTGACTGAAATACTTTGTGTCTGGTTCTCCCTCCTGCAGCGTGAAAAACCTCCACGATCGCTGGGTGAAGGACTGTTCCATCTACAGGGATCTATACTCCCAGGTCAAAGCTCTAGATCCCAAACAGAAGATCGACTGGGGCCCTCTGCTGGACGACAAAATGGTCCGTTGGTCTTTGGTTTCGTGAGCTAAACATCTGCAGGATTTATAATGGTCACAGGTTGAACAATGTCCTGATTCTGTGATTTTCAGAGACAGTTAAAGTCAGATGCATACGGGCCGAACCTGCCTGACGTGGAGAAGCAGATCGCAGAACACAACATCCTGCACCAGGAGATCGAGGCCTACAAAGACCAGCTGGAGCCCAGCACCACCACCTCCAAGGTAACAGAGAGGTGCAGACCTTCACTACACAAAGAAGAGATAAACCACAATCAGTACAGTGGTGCAGGGATGTAGGTCGACCCAGTGTGAAGCATCTCCCTGATAAACCTGGCTAATGTTGGGCTATAAAGGAACTACAGCACGGTCACATGACTTCACGTCACCACCGCTAAGCTAAAGGAGGCTAATGTTGGGCGAGGCTAATGTTGGGCTATAAAGGAACTACAGCACGGTCACATGACTTCACGTCACCACCGCTAAGCTAAAGGAGGCTAATGTTGGGCGTGATGACGTTTAGTCAGAGGGCAAAACGTTAAAACACTCTTCAGCTTGTGGTAACCACAGATCTTATTTCAGGCAAAAACAAAACACATTCAGAAAACCATTGACTTCCAGACCAGGGTACGGGAAGTGTAAAAAGCTAAATCAATTCAGGGTTTGAAACTCATTCCTGCAGCACTCTATTGTCCCCCCAGGCTTTCTTACAATCAAGATTGCAATAACAAGAAGTTATTTCACTTGCATTTTGGACGAAAATAAAACATGTTTGCACTACACTAACCCTCGTGAATCATTGACCTGTTCTGAGCAGAGGTAGAGCCACTGGTTCTGAGCAGAGGTAGAGCCACTGGTTCTGAGCGAGTCACTGGTTCTGAGCAGAGGTAGAGCCACTGGTTCTGAGCGAGTCACTGGTTCTGAGCAGAGGTAGAGTCACTGGTTCTGAGCAGAGGTAGAGTCACTGGTTCTGAGCAGAGGTAGAGCCACTGGTTCATATTGTCTTTGATTATTTTACAGTTTTTTTTGAGCCATAACAAAAAGACAGCATCAGAGTTAAGACTGTTTTTATCCTAGGATATTTTCCAGAAAATCCTTTAGCTAAAGAAGCAGTTTTTGAAGGTATCAAACACTCACTGAAATCTGCTTTTGGACAGACAGACAGACAGACAGACAGACAGACAGACAGACAGACAGACAGACAGACAGACAGACAGACAATCTCCCCACAAGCTAATAATAACATATATACACACATAGATCTTGTGCAGGATGAATCATTCACCTTCTGTCTTCTTCCTCTTTCCTCACAGGAGCAGTACGCCGCCCTCAAGGACAAATACGACAAACTTTGTGTGAGTTTTTTTTGCACTGTGACTCTTCCAAGTGTTTTGAGTTGAGTGGGATGTGTGTATGTAATGCATGTTTTTCATTTCTGTAATGAATCTGTCAATGGATGAGCGGAATGTCTAATATAATAGGGTTAGAGGCTTTGAATATCCGAGGAACCTTTAGATGTATTGCAATCCAACTAATCTACATCCACTGGTTCCTAGTTTTTAGTCTCCAGAAATCCCTACAGTAAGCCTCTAAGTTTTAGGGGACTCCACACTGTAGAGTAAACTCTTTCCCCCCTCTGGTTGAGCAGGAGCTGTCGCAGCAGCGGCGCGCTCACCTGGCTCGCTGTACGAGTGCGTGCAGAGCTGCAGGAAGGAGCTGAGCTACCTGTCGGGTCAGCAGGAGAGGATCCTGCAGAGAGACTGGAGCGACCGCTTTGTGGACGCCCCCAGTGTCCGCATGGAGTACGAGGTGAGGGGGAGGGGGGCAGCGGTCCTGAGGGGGAAGTCATTATGGGGGATTTTGGGAGGGAAGAATATTTATAATGCTGCAAGAACCGGTTACACCAGCTTTGGTCCAAACAGGTGTAACCGGTGCTGTATAGCTGCTGCTGCTGCTAGACTCCATGTGACTTTGGATTGTTGAAAATAATCTCTTTGTCAAATAAACATTTATGATACCTACACGTTTTATTCAGCAGGATAATCTCCACATACTAACACCTTTATGATTTCTGATGTAAAAAGCTAATGTTGGGCTATAAAGGAACTACAGCACGGTCACATGACTTCACGTCACCACCGCTAAGCTAAAGGCGGCTAATGTTGGGCTATAAAGAAACTACAGCACGGTCACATGACTTCACGTCACCACCGCTAAGCTAAAGGAGGCTAATGTTAGGCTATAAAGGAACTACAGCACGGTCACATGACTTCAGGTCACCACCGCTAAGCTAAAGGCGGCTAATGTTGGGCTATAAAGGAACTACAGCACGGTCACATGACTTCATGTCACCACCGCTAAGCTAAAGGAGGCTAATGTTGGGCTATAAAGGAACTACAGCACGGTCACATGACTTCAGGTCACCACCGCTAAGCTAAAGGCGGCTAATGTTGGGCTATAAAGGAACTACAGCACGGTCACATGACTCCGCTAAGCTAAAGGCGGCTAATGTTGGATGTGATGACGTTTAGTCGTCTCATTTAGACAGTTGTTAGCAACCTCTCTTTTTAAATTCACCAGTGGGGTGACTTCCAGACCAGTGAACAGGAAGTGCTAAAATGCTGACCCACTTTCAGGCTTCAAGGACTTATAAATGATGTCAGCAAAGGAAAATGAAGGTTGTAGTCTGACTTCTATTGTCTTTAACAGAAATTCAAAACCACCGGTCTGCTGGCTCATGAGACCGAGATCAACAAGCTGCAGGGGGAAGGAGACCGACTCGTTGAGAAGAAGCATCCTGCCAGCTCTACAATAAAGGTACAGCGGTCACACATTAGAATGATACCGATGTGAAGGGTGAAATACATGGTGATGAATGAAAATACTGAATTGAGGCTTTTTTTTTTCTCAGGCGCACCGAGACGCTGTGCAGTCGGAGTGGCAGGCCTTCCTCAACCTGTGCCTGGCTCAGGAAATACACCTGGACAACATCGAAGAGTACAAGAAGGTACAGAGCAATGACTTTGTTGCATAAAAACGGAAAAACTAAAGTAAGGTTTAGCACCCAAGTACAATACTTAAGTTATATATGTTCCCTCGCAGTTCCAGCTGGAGGCAGAGACCCTGTCCAAGTCTCTGGAGAGGCTCAGCTCCAATCTGGACCCGAAGGATCTCACCGGGAAGAGTAACCCTGAGGTCCTGATGGCTCTGGAGGTGACTCTCAGTTTGATAATATTTCTTCCATATGCATTTTACGAAATTAGGTGCATCAAAGATATGAACTACATTTAGAATTCTTTTTGCTTCTGGTTGCCAGCTCGTTTGTTTGTGTGTTTCTCTTCTAACGCCATATTTCCTGCAGGGAGACGAGCCGGCGGTCAAGAGGAACGAGCAGCGTCTGTCGGACCTCAGAGAGCTCAGCAACAGCGTTGTTCCTCTGAAGCTCCGTCGGACCGCCCCCACCAAACCCACCACCGTCAAGGCCCTGTGCGACTGGGCTGACGAAGATGTAAGATATGTTTCAGTCAATGACAGACTTCAGTATAGAGATACAGGGTAGAATATTCAAGAGGCGACACACGTTGATATATCAAATCCAAAAAGTACACATCGGAGAACTATATAGATAATAATACTTTATTAAGTCTGGCATTTTTACCAAGGCGAGACACAAGGAACTTTCAACACAGCCTTACAATCCCTGAAGACCATCAGTCCAAGACCCTCTAACATGAAACATGATATTATATATTCTTCTTATCTTTATTTTATCTCCCTCTACGTGTGCTCCAGGACACAGTGAGGCGTGGAGAGACTCTAACCCTAAAGTCCAACTCTGATAATAAGAACTGGGAGCTCAAGAGCAGCAGTGGGAAGACCAGGACCCTCCCCGGGACCTGCTTTTTGGTCCCCCCCCCTGACGCAGAGGCCCTGGAGAAAGTAAACAGGTACAGAGTGCAAACCCCACACCCTACCGTACGTTTTCTCAACATTGCAATAAATCCTGTGATGTGTTTTAATGGAACATGATGTGTGTGTGTGTGTGTGTGTTCAGTCTGGACAGAGCGCTGAAGGATCTAAAGAGCCGTAGATCTGCGCTCATGACCTCCCTGAAGAACTCCACTGTGGACGGTGTCCGTCCTCAGAAATCAGGTGAGAAGAAAGACAACAAAACAGGACAAACTTTCAACGTTTCCTCTTCCTGAAAAAGCGTACAGTGACAAATAAACAGCACACCATTTGAAGAATAGATTCATGCCAGTTCATCTTTGGATCCTTCATATCTTTCTGTTGTATTAAGTTACCTTTTGGCAAAATGCTTTACGTTCCCCTAGGTAAACAGTTAGTTTTATGTCTAGGGCTTTTATTGTGAAAGGATTGGAGGCGAATGTATGGAGAGATGAAGCTGGCTATCTTGGTTTGGATTAGGGAGCCTTTGTAAAGGCCTTTAGGACCATCACAGAGTCTTCAACCCTGTTGTGCAATACCAATTATGTGCAATATATACCTGGCTGCTATATCTCAAAACTGTTGCAGGATGTTTACTTTTGTATCTTTAATTCTTTTTAATATTTTGTATCTTTGTTAATATTGAGCTGTTTTTGGCTCTTTCTGCTGTAAAAAATGCAAATGTCCCCTCTGTGGGACGAATAAAGGTATTCTGATTCTGATTAAACGTATTGCCATTGCTCCTCAGTCGCGGTTCAAAGTGCTCCCGAGGATCCCAGAGCTGCAGAGCTGGCCAGTGAAATCGACAAAATCAACAAAGCTCTGGAGCGGAACGAGAAAGAAATCCTGAGTCGCCTCAGAGCCCCGCTGGACAACCGCAACCCGACGCAGGACCTGAACAATCGCCTGCAAGAGCACGAGGTGAACAGGAACAACATTGTGCTTTAATAAAACAAGCTACAGTTGTGTTGTGTGTTGAAATTCACCCTCGGGTCACTCAACGTGTCTATTTTGATGCCATCATTAACTCTTTGCCCTTTCAGAAATCTGCTCTGGCTGTGAGGAAGCTGGAGTCGGAGAAGAATGCCCTCCAAAGAGAGATGGAGCCCATTCTGGCCAAGAAGCCTCTCGGACCCACCGCCTCCTCCCTGCCCCTCAAACTCAGCGCCGCCAACAACAAGATCGACGACATCAACAACTTCATCGACCTCTATAAGAAAAAGTAAGAAGACCTTCTCTATATGATTTTTTCTTTCCTTAAAACATCAATTTTCAACCTCCTGTGTTTCTCTCCTCTCAACCAGAGCTACAGCCTCCATGTTCCTGGAAAAGCAGAAGCTGAACGTGGAAGGCATTGTCTCAGGGTTTGAGGACAAGTTAGCCAAAGAAGGCGCCATTCTTGATCAACCCCACACCCTCCCGAGTCGCAACCAGCAGCTGCAGGTGTGGTACTTCAAAATGGAAAAAAAGTCAAAGATTTAACAGTTTCAGGAGCACAGGAATCGTAACCCGTCTTTATCCTTATGCCGAACAGCTTCTGCGTCAGGATGTCACCTCCAAGAAGGATGAGTTGACTAAACTAGGCAGAGACTTGGACATGACAGAGCAGTCATGCAGCTCCTTGCAGCGGACATACAATGAATACTGTCCGGACATCCGGCGCCAGGAGAATGAGGTGAAACAGCTGAAGAACCGTTACACGTCTGTCAACAATCAGCTCCAGGAAAGGTGAGTCAAACTAAAATCAGCATTTGCTGTAACTGTGATTGTCTAGTCCGACTTGTTGAACAATGGAAGTTAAGGATTGTTTTTCACATTTCACTCTAGGTCTGCCCTTGTAAAGCAGGCAACCAATAAGAACCAAGACTTCCAGAATGCTGTTCAGTCACTGGACTTCTTCTTGGTCAATTTGCCCAATAACGCGATCAAACCTACAGACGATGTGAAGCAAATAACAGCCAAACAAAACTCTCAAAGGGTGAGTGGGAACTATTTCTTTATCTACATTCAAATGTGTCCAAATTCTAAAAACAAACTAACTCAATTCTCTTTGGATTACATGTTTAGAAAGTAGTTGAGGACATCAAAAAGAAAACCGATGATTTAGACCGGGTCAAGTATCTGTCCCGCGATCTGCAGAGCGTCCTGAATGTGAGTTCAGAGAAAATAAACATTCTTATTTACAGTGAACTAAGCTTCCTTGTACTTAATCTTTGAATCCATACATGCATTTCCTTTCAGGAGTATGACGCTAAGTTGAACACCTACCGTGGCACTCTGAATGATGACGATGACGATGATGATGACTATGAGGAACCAGTCCCAAAGTTACGTCAAACTTCAACCATGGATAAAGCTGTGCAGAGAAAGGTACACTTAAAGACTCATGACAATTCTCTACCATTTCTACGAAAAATGTTCCCTCTGTTAACTTCAGTTTCGTATCTTATTTTCTCTCCTGCAGGAGAAAGATCTACTGAACCTTTTCTCCGAGGTGTCTGCAGAAAGCAATCAGCTGCTCAGCCAGTTGGGGACAACAAAGAACATCAAGGCCAGGGTACGATATCATGACATCAAAATACATCACTCAAGTAATTATTCCAAATGTTACCTGCCCAAAGTAATACCATTTATCTTTTTATCCATGTGCAGAATGAAGAGAAAGTTAGTCAGGTGGTGGTCAATCAGCAGATGCAGCTACAAAGCGATAGGAAGGACCTGGAGGCGAGTGATAGTCTGAAAAAGGAATTAAATGAGGAGGTGGCCAGACGCTTGCTTGCTGAAAGAGACCTGGAAACATACCGTAGTAGGTTTGTGTCGCTCAAGAACAGGAGGGGAGTGGAGAGGTTGGAGGAGAAGGAGGTGGTGCAATACTACAGTGACCCAAAACTGGAGGTGGAACTACAGTCACTGAAAAGTCGGATCCAGGACGAGTCGTCGAAGAGGTCAAGAACCCGCTCTGAGATCGAAATTATCAGCGAGAAGATCCACAAACTGGAAACACAGCTGATCAGAGTCGAACCAAGACTGGTGACCAAGGTAATGACGGAGTACGAGAGAGACCCCCAGCTCGACAAAGACGCCGTCAAGATGAGAGAAGAGATGGAGAGGATAAGGCTGATGCTCCAAACCAGAGACAGTGAGAAAATTCACGTGAAAACCGAGCTCACAGTGTTGTCTCAGCAGAAACCAAAAATCAGGGAGAAGATTGTTAAGAAGGAAGTGGTGAGACTTGAGAAGGATCCAGAGATGCTGAAATCTGTTCTCATGTTCCAGAGGAATATCTCAGATGAGGATCTCAGCTCCGAGTCGCTCAACACTAGCATTTTTAGCACAAGGAGCCAGATTAACACACTGGAGAGGGTCATTCCCACCATCCAACCTAAGATAGTCACCAAGGTGGTGAAGCAAGTACAGCAAGATCCAGAATCGCTGGAACAGTCGAAGAAGCTACAAACCGCCTTGGAGGAGGAGAGAGATGAGAATGCTACCTTGATGAAGGACCTGACCACCTTGCAGCTACGTTGGAGTGAGCTGGAAAAGCTCAGACCCAAAGTTGAAGTCAAGGAGATCATCAATGAGATCTACAGAGTTGATCCTGAGACAGAAATCGAGTTGGTGCGTCTGAGGAAAGAACTTCAGGACTCCAGCCGTAACCGTGCAGACCTGGAGCACGAAATCAAGATGTTGATCACGACTCTGACCACCCTGCGCTCTCAGAAACCCAAAGTGGAGTACAAGGAGGTGACCCAGGAAGTGATCAAAGAAGAGAAAAGCCCAGAGGTCACCAGGGAATTGCAAAGGCTGAACAACCAAGTTTCCCGTCTGCTAGTCAACTACGAGACCACCATCGAGCTGCTGACCCGACTACGCAAAGAAAGAGATGAGCTGAAGGTTGAAAAATCCAAAGTGGAGACCAAGCTGCTCACTAAGGAGCTCATCAAATATGAGAATGATCCTCTCCTTGAAAAAGAGGCTGACAGACTCCGGAGGAATGTCAGAGAAGAGATTCAACAGCGCCGCAGTGTGGAGGAGTTGCTGTTTGACCTCCAGAACCAATACATTCTCCTGGAAAGGCAGAAGCCAGAGGAGAAAATAGTCATGCATGAGGTGGTGCGTCTTCAGAAGGACCCCAAGCAGTTACAGGAGCATGACAAGTTGAACAAGAACCTAGACGACGAAATGAAAGCCCGCAGAAAGCTTGACATGGAGGTCCGACAGCTCAGAGCGCTGATTCAAGACAAAGAGAGTACCCTGGCTCAGATGGACGATCGTCACAAGAAGATTAAAGTAGAGTCGGAGCTCAGGCAGATCAAGTCTCGCATTCTTGAATTGGAAAACTCTCCACTGCCCGTTGAGGAAAAGATTGTCATCGAGGAGGTCCTGAAAGTGGAGCGAGATCCTCAGCTGGAAAAACTTACTGATGGTATACGTGCCAACTTGGAGAGCGAGGCCAACAATATGAGTCGTATAGAGAGAGAAATCCGCAACCTGAGGATAAAGTTAGAAATTCTGCAAAAGGAGAAGTCAATTGAGAAGGTTGTTTACAGAGAGGTCGTTCGCGTAGAGAAAGACCCGGCATTGGAGGCTGAAAGGGACCGTCTGAGAGATCTCGTAACACAGGAGAGAAATCTGAGGCGGAACCAGGAAGATGACACCCAGAACCTCCACATCAGGATGACTCACCTGCAGTCTTCCCATTCCGTGACTTCTGAGGAGGAAACCAGTCTCGTCATCACCAAAGACACTCTGCAGAGAGAGAAGGAGGATCTGCTCAGACAGCTCAAAATGTTAGAGGCTCAAAGACATACCATCAGCATTACCTTCCAGCAACAGTCCAAGCTGGTGAGCGAAAGAAGCATGATGTTCAAGCAGAGGAGTCTGAAGACATCCGCCGAATTACAACGGCTGGAGAAAGACATCCTCAACGAGAAGGAGAAGATACACCAGAGAGACACGCTGATCATGGAGTTGCAGAACAATGTCCAGAAAGAGGACCACTCTGATACTCACACCCGGGAGACAAACCTCTCAACTAAGATCACCATCCTGGACCCAGAGACCGGTAAAGACATGTCTCCCTATGATGCCTATGTACAGGGGCTGATAGATCGCAACCACTACATTCACCTGTCTGAGTTGGAATGCGACTGGGAGGAAATCACTTCCACTGGTCCAGATGGGGATACAATAATCCTGCAGGATCGCAAAAGTGGAAAGCAGTACTCTATCAAGGATGCTCTGAAGGATGGTCGCTTGACCCAGTACGAAGTGGCCCGCTACAAGGAAGGGAAAATGTCCATTACTGAGTTTGCCCTCCTTGTTGCAGGGGAAGCCAGCAAGCCTGTCCTTCCTCCAGTTACTATCCCAAGATCACCCATCAGAACCACCCCACCCTCTCCCTTGAACTCCATGCCAAGCTCCCTGAGGTCCTCCTTCCCCAACCTCAACACAGTAAACAGTCAGTATAACAGCCAACTCAACAGTCACAACAGTGGCAGTCTGAACAACCTCACTGCTACAGCAGGTGATGAGTATTTCCCCATCTCCGGGGTTTTAGACACCACCACTGATAGCCGGATGTCCGTCAGAAGTGCCCTGACCCGCAAACTCATTGATGCCGACACAGCTCTGAAGCTGCTGGAGGCCCAAGCAGCCTCCGGGGGAATCGTTGATCTCGCCAAAAAGGACAAACTATCCGTCCACAAAGCAGCTGAGCGCGGGCTCATTGACTCGGGTGACATGCACACGCTTCTGAATGCCCAAAAGGCCTTCACAGGAGTCGCAGATCCCATGACCAAAGACCGTCTCGCAGTGGGACCCGCCGCGAGTAAAGGGTATATTCCCCAAGAAAATGCCAGGAGGTACATGGAGGCGCAGTACCTCACCGGTGGGTTTGTGAATCCCTCTAGAGCAGGCCGCCTATCAGTCAAAGAAGCTCTCGCCACCAATATTATCGACAGCAAAACAGCAGATGAGCTACAAGATGAGACTTCCTACAAGAAAGAGTTGGTGGACCCCATTACGAAAGAGAAGATCTCATACAAGCAGGCGATGGATCGGTGTAAGACAGACAGCCACACGGGGCTCCTGCTGCTTCCCGCCGCCTCTAATGATGCCACAGATGCCCCATCTTACTCAAGCTATCGCTTCAGTCCCTCCTACAACAGATATTAGATGTGAAGTTTAAGATGTTTTATTTGTCGCAGCCACTGGTGCTAGAGGTTGTGTGATAATGCTAACTGATAAAGATAAATATGAAGTGTGTGTGTGCTCCATTGTAAACACAGGCAGGGAAAAACTACATTGTGGGTGAAACTGCGCTCTTTTCAGTGCTTCTTTGTTTGGTCTGCTGTATAAAAGAGGGTAAAGTTTGTTTTACAAGGTAAACTGTTTTCTCAGCACTGTCAAGCTGCTAAATACTTTGCAAGTGTTCATTAAACTCCTCACATTCATTTTTCTGTTTTGTTATTTGAATTAGAGACAGATGAATGATCATTCAGTACATTGCAGCTCATAAACTAAACACCCTTATGACTATGCTTTTTTTTAGCATGGCTGTAATTAGTTGTTAGTGCTAATCGTCACGGGTTAAGATGCTAACGTGCAATGGTAAAGTTTAGCATGTTAGCATTGTCCTATTTTAGCATTAGATGGTGCTTAAAGGAGCTAGTATTGAGCTCATGGCACTGTTGCCTCACAGAGCTGCTACAGGGACAGTTAGAAAGATAATACTCTGTAAATATATTTAAAATATCTAATGAGGTAAGGAAAGCTTAGATATTACATTACATAAGGATTGACTAAACTCATAACAGCGGGTAATGTAGTTACCTTACTTGTTTACATAGGTTTCGTAACTGGTTGATCTGTGATCCACTACAAAGTCTTAATCTAGGATCCTCAGATTGATTGCTTTGGTCTTGCAGCATACCTTCCCGTCTCCGTGTTCATCAGGGATGTCGATGGAGTTCAGACACAGTAATCTGGTTGGGCTTGCTATTGAAAGGGACTAGAAACATCTAATTGACTTCTAAGTGGACTAACTGGGCAAAGTTCCATTTAGTTGCTCAATGGGGTCTTTAGGTTCAAAACACGAAAGATGCAATTGGACAAACTTTCAATGGTCATTAAAATAAATACATCAATAATAGCAGAGCATGCAAACAATACACAAACACTGCTGCCTTTTTTTAAAACTAATATTCCACAAAAAAAACTGGGCAAACTAAGCGCAGAAATATTAATTGTAAACATGAAATCAATCACTAAAAATACGTTTGTTTTAAATCTCAGGAATTATTTTTTATTAGCAATGTTTTTTAATAAATCAGAGGAATTATTTGTAACAAGAAAAATGTTTGACTCTTTTAGCAGGAATATTCAGCGGATTAAATAAATAATGTTTTTTAGTAAATCAGAATGAATTATTTGTATATATTTATTGATATTCTTCTTCTTAAATTCAATTAATTTTTGTTTTTAAATCATGTTAAATTAAATATCATTTTGCCAACTATCAGAGCAATTGCAGGTAAGTCAAATTATAAATACAATTTTATATTTTACTCAGAGTTGTGGCATGTTTGTGCCCTATAATATCAAATGAAAGCGTCTCAGTTTAACATGGGGGATAAAACCATTTCCAGGAACTCCACCACACAGTGAGTCATCTCCTGTAACTGATACTTAAATAGTTGTATTTAAAAAAGGCTATGCTTGGAAATGATGGATTAAGGGTACAGATTAAACATGACTCACACATGTGAGGTTAACAAGGTCAAACTCACGGGTCGACATTTATAATAAATCAACACTGAAGAGCCTGAAATGTAAACAAGTCTAAAATCTTTTCTTGGCGAGGGGTTTAAAGGTGATATTGTTTTGGGGGATTTGCCTCAAGGACCCCGTCTGACCCCATGGTGGTGTTTACAGTGGAGGGTGTTGATGTGGGAGCACGTATGCTGGGATGTCTGCCGGACAGATTACCCGGTGACTGAAAGGACTTTGTGGGATTACTGCCCATGAGCCTGTCTGGAGGCTGAGGTGGCCCCACTCTGCGTCCAGAAGAGGGGGGGGGGTGTTCCCTGTCCTTAATGGTACGATACAGTGATGGTATTCTTGCATCAGATCAGCTTCATTTGCAACTTCAACAAGGACAGGATACATTCAATATGTTCTAGACCCTCTCACATACGTTTGATCCGGGAGTGAGCTCTGTATTTGTTTCAGGACTGACTTCTTTTTAATACATATGTTATGAAAAGTCTCATTTATTTTTCAATATGTGACCCAATGACCTAGTATTAATACACTAGACCACTCGTACACATGTCTCTTTATGGGAATCTACAGCTTTTTACAACTTAATACAACAGTTCTTATGAAAAAAATCAGCAACATTTTAAGTGAAAAATCTTACAGTTTTTCAGTAGCTTTCACATCAGGTGACCTATTCCCTCAAAATCCAAGCAGCATTTTGTAGAGTGGTGCAGGAATGAGTCCTCAACCTGATCAATGAGTCAACATTGTAGCACTCCCTCCTGCTTCCCCTTGTCTGGAAGTCAATGGTTTTCTGAATTTGTTTTGTGGATTTTAGCCTGTTAACACAAGCTGAACACATTTTAACGGTTTGTTCTACGACATAGAATACGTCAGTGAATGCCCCACCCTGCTGCTGAGTGTCTCAATGGTTTTGATGGTAAAATAATCACATTCAGTGTTCAGGACATGGCTGGGGTTTGAGACAATGCTGTCAACAAGCCTCACTGATTGGTTGATTCATAGAGTTTCTGTGTAGCCTGGTACCAAATGTTGCATTGTTTTTCTATCAATACCGCAGTGACCAGGGCGCCTGTGTGATGACTCCCTTCCTGTTAAAAGCCTGCTAAATACGACAGCATATTTGCACAGTAATTGGCAGCTGCTTTCTGGGTTCTTATTGTCATAATGGTAGACTGTAGTGCTGATCGTTTAAACCCGGGACAATTACCATTTGCACATCTCTCTGTGTATGAATGGCAATGGCTAAGCCTGCCCTGCAATCATGCTAACACCACTATCAACTGGTATTTAGTGTGTTACTCTCTTCACAAAGAGAGTGGAATGATTGCCGGTGGTATTTGATCATGAATAGAATAAAAGCTAAAACCATGAGTCATGATCCTCCTAATCCATGCGTTGACAAATTCATAAATGCATTTGCTAGAAAGGTCGTACTGATTTATTGGTCAGAAGCCTCTGCCAGGGGTGATAAACTCCCGTAAAGCTGAGACTTCCCCGACAGCCAAACATGCACAGAGGCCATCTGGCAGCGGCAGCTTGAAACCAAAGATGCTGCGAGCTGTATTCCTTCTGCAGATTTCTGCCTCTGACCTCGTTCTGTATGCTGTATTTAACCTTCACTTGACCTGTGAGATTTTGTTCCCTGAGAAAAATCTCCATCATCTATCAGTCGATTGAGGCAAAGATAATAAATACCAACTACTTAGATAATCGCTTCATAATGGTTAAAGTGCAGGGGAGACGGAGATTTCTAACTTTATCCTATTATACGGAATATCTTTTGGCAAAACAAGACATTTAAAGCCTTCTCCCTGAACTTTGAGAAACTGAGATTTTGTTTACTATTTTAAGGCAAATCAATTGAGAAAAAATAACCATCAGAACAAAGGTTACAGAAAATAAACATTAAAGACCCATAGAGAGGTGCAGTGATGGCGTACTGTTGTAGACTGACCCATAAGTTAGCAACACAAGGGCTCTGCGGATTATTGCAGAAAATTACCGTTTTGTTCTCATAAAATACATCAGTGGTTGCTAAGAAGTGTCTGAATGTTACCACTAAACGTCATTACGCCCAACATTAGCCGCCTTTAGCTTAGCGGTGGAGACGTGAAGTCATGTGACCGTGCTGTAGTTCCTTTATAGCCCTACATTAGCCGCCTTTAGCTTAGCGGTGGAGACTTGAAGTCATGTGACCGTGCTGTAGTTCCTTTATAGCCCAACATTAGCCGCCTTTAGCTTAGCGGTGGAGACTTGAAGTCATGTGACCGTGCTGTAGTTCTTTTATAGCCCAACATTAGCCGCCTTTAGCTTAGCGGTGGAGACTTGAAGTCATGTGACCGTGCTGTAGTTCCTTTATAGCCCAACGTTAGCCGCCTTTAGCTTAGCGGTGGTGACGTGAAGTCATGTGACCGTGCTGTAGTTCTTTTATAGCCCAACGTTAGCCACCTTTAGCTTAGCGGTGGTGACGTGAAGTCATGTGACCGTGCTGTAGTTCCTTTATAGCCCAACGTTAGCCACCTTTAGCTTAGCGGTGGAGACTTGAAGTCATGTGACCGTGCTGTAGTTCCTTTATAGCCCAACATTAGCCACCTTTAGCTTAGCGGTGGTGACGTGAAGTCATGTGACCGTGCTGTAGTTCCTTTATAGCCCAACATTAGCCTCCTTTAGCTTAGCGCTGGAGACGTGAAGTCATGTGACCGTGCTGTAGTTCCTTTATAGCCCAACATTAGCCTCCTTTAGCTTAGCGCTGGAGACGTGAAGTCATGTGACCGTGCTGTAGTTCCTTTATAGCCCAACATTAGCCGCCTTTAGCTTAGCGGGGGTGACGTGAAGTCATGTGACCGTGCTGTAGTTCCTTTATAGCCCAACATTAGCCTCCTTTAGCTTAGCGGGGGTGACGTGAAGTCATGTGACCGTGCTGTAGTTCCTTTATAGCCCAACATTAGCCTCCTTTAGCTTAGCGGTGGGGACGTGAAGTCATGTGACCGTGCTGTAGTTCCTTTATAGCCCAACATTAGCCTCCTTTAGCTTAGCGGTGGGGACGTGAAGTCATGTGACCGTGCTGTAGTTCCTTTATAGCCCAACATTGGCCTCCTTTAGCTTAGCGGTGGGGACGTGAAGTCATGTGACCGTGCTGTAGTTCCTCTATAGTTAGATTTTTACTTCAGAAATCATAAGGTGGTGTTAGTATGTGGAGATTATCCCGCTGAACTAAATGTGTAAATATCAGAAACGTTTTTTGCCACAGAGATTATTTTCTGCAAAATCCAATGAAGAAATCTCATTGAACCAGGGAAATGCTGCCTTCAGGGTCAAGCTACAAGAATACGTCATCACTGTACTTTTTAATTGGTGCACTGTGTCATTAATGAGGTGACACTAAGTTTGTCCTTCAGTGAGAGGGAGCTGCTCACCGGCACGTCAATGGATTAACGGTGCCATGGATTAAAGCTGCATTCAACAGCGCACGTCTTCACACTGGCTGTCCTCCAGAGGGACAACACAGAAGACATCATGAGGAATATTACACCACAGAAATCCAAAGACCTTTTATTTCATTAATTATCATCTTGAAGTATTCAAGGGAAAGTGGGATTAGATAAACCCTTCATTTTGTGCATCTACAAGACTTATATGTTATGTCAAAAACATTGATTTTTCATCGTCTAAACAGTACAGATGTTATATTGGATTTGTGAAACTGCAAAAAAACCCTCAGAATGCAAAGTGTGGATGTGCAGACTGACTGAAGTCCTCAGAAGTTTACGATAGTTAAAGCCCCCTAATGGAGATAAAGGTCTCTGACGTCAGTTCCATAGTTCATGAAGGTGCTAATCAGCACAGCTTACTGTGCGAATGTAACACACATGCAACACAACATCAGTGAGTCAACACACTCCTCCTCTTAGTGAGAAACACAGGGGCCTGAGGTGTCCTGCCACCTACAAAATGTCCGTTAAATACGTATAAACTCAGGAAAGACTCAAAATGACTAAAAAGAGATAGAAAGTGAGTGCGAAAAGACTCAAAGACTCAGAAAGAAACTATAAAACAACCACACAGACATCCAGTATTACCATTAAACCACTCCAACAACCACACAGACATCCAGTATTACCATTAAACCACTCTAACAACCACACAGACATCCAGTATTACCATTAAACCACTCCAACAACCACACAGACATCCAGTATTACCATTAAACCACTCCAACAACCACACAGACATCCAGTATTACCATTAAACCACTCCAACAACCACACAGACATCCAGTATTACCATTAAACCACTCCAACAACCACACAGACACTAAAGCAGCCACACATACACAGAACACATCACATGGCAGCACTGTACATTCTTGTTTTTATTGCACAAAGATTGAATTCAACACAGTTTGAGGGACAAAACAACCAAAGGAGAACTGTAAAAAGGCTAAAATATGGAGAAATGTTTACATTATTTGGGGAAAAGACCCAAACCTTGTTGAGTTAGTATGAAAGAAATGGATGATGTTGTAGAGCTTCTTGTGGTTCCTCATTGTGGGTTTTTTCCATTTGTTTTTATTTCTTGGGTGGCTTAAACATTTGTACCTGTCTTTTGCTGGAAAAAAAAGGCCAGTAAATATATTTGTCAAAAGAAAAACATGTAAAAAAGGGAGTAGCTAACTCACTGTTAAATACCCATTAACAAATGCACACGTCCGTTTACGTATCTGGGATTTATTCATGAATGTAGAAGTCTTTTGCTTGGAAAAACAAAATGCCAATAAGTATATTTGTTTAAAAGAAAAAGACTAAAACAGTGTGGATGAATCTGCCTGAGCAGCCGGGTCATACGTCCAGCGGCTCCTCGGCGTCCGGTTTCAGCACGGTCAGCGGGCTCTGCGGGAACCGGATGGCCTCGCTGTTGCGCCGCATGTAGGCGTGTCCACTTATCGGGCACCACATCTCCGTGAAGCTCATGCTGGCCACGGTGATGGCACAGCGGCCCAGCACCTTCAAAGTTCAAAGTTCAAAAGCTTTATTGACAGGACTCTATCTGTCTGTCTGTCTGTCTGTCTGTCTGTCTGTCTGTCTGTCTGTCTGTCTGTCTGTCTGTCTGTCTGTCTGTCTGTCTGTCTGTCTGTCTGTCTGTCTGTCTGTCTGTCTGTCTGTCCGTCCGTCCGTCCGTCCGTCCGTCCGTCCGTCCGTCCGTCCATCCATCCATCCATCCATCCATCCATCCATCCATCCATCCATCCATCCATCCATCCATCCATCCATCTAGCGGTTTTCTCGGTGTACCTTGAATCCGCACTTCCGGTAGAAGGGGATGAGGAAGTCCTCGCACATGAGCACAGGCGCGGCGCACCTGCGGCAGGCAGCGCAGGTACTGCAGGTAGCGCCACAGCAGCACCGGCCCTTTGCCCTGCTGCCGGAAGGTGCGGTGCACGGCCAGGATGTGGATGTGCACGGTGGAGCCGCGGGGCTTATGGAGGGTCAGCGCGTCCTGCAGACAGTGGAGGAGGAAATCATTTAGAGGAGTTAAAGTACTGTAGTGCCCAATGTTCCCTGCTTCCCCATTGTCCTATGTTCATCATGTAAGATGTCCTTGGGTGTTATGGAAGGTGCCTAGAAATAGATACTGTTTTATAAGTAAAGGTCCTGCATTGAGAAAGGCACTTAAGTAGAAGTGTTTAAGGTGTAAATACTGCTCTTTCTGCAGGAAAATATCCTCTATATGTGGTTTATTATTGATATTGTTGCATCAAGTAGTATTTTACTTTAGTAGGCAAAAACAAGTGATGCTACACAAACTATTCATGTTTAAGACTTTATTTTTTAGCATTTTTTTTGTAGATTGGATCATTTGATTTTCATATTTTATCAGCACAAAAATGTCAAAAATATAAACTAAGAATCAGGTTTCTTGCTTTGGTGTATAATGGTGCATATCTAGTTACAGAAAGAGGAATTCAGGTGTAAAAAAAGAGCAAATTAAGAACTAATATAAGTATGTTCTTACAAAAAAAATAACTATGAAAGAGTTCTGATGAATAATGTGAAGGGTGTCTCACTGTAGTGAGTCTGTCCTTGTCCCACAGAGAGCCGATGATAAACGCCACCAGCCGGCCCTCCTCTATCCAGCCCATCGACAGCTCCGGACACAGAGAGAGGAAGTGACGCACCTCATCCAGGTGGAGAGGACACTCACCAGACACAGAGATAAAGGCTAAGAGAGGAGAGAGAGCGAGAGAGAGAGAGAGAGAGAGAGAGAGAGAGAGAGAGAGAAACAACGCGTAAACAAATGGCACGACTTTTACGCACGCTAGATTGCCCATTAAATATAAAAGTAATCGTACAGTATAACAAAAATTATAATATAATAAGTCCTAGTATAGTGTGTAAAAGACAGAAAAAGTCACGGTGTATTGTATCAAAAAGTCAAATAGTATCTTTGGAAATAGGTTTGGTGAAGTTTGGCCAAAAAGATGCAAAAATCATGAATAAAAAGCACTATTGGCACGACTTTTACGCACGCTGAAGCAAGCTCAAATCACCCATTAAACATTACACATGTCATATTCAACATATTCATGTATATGTAGTAGAACAGCTGACCAATGTAAATACAAAAGGTGACACAAAAGGCACGTCGATGCCACACTTGGTTTTACGCACAGACGCTACACCGCTTCCTTTGCCTTCACAGCGGATGTCTGCCTCACCATATCCCGGAGAAGAGTGCGCACTCACCTTCTCGCTCGATTTCAAACACGCTGATGGCATCCTGCGCGTTCAGAGGCCGCACTTCGCTGGCAGGAAGCGTGTGTCTCCTCTGGATTCCGGGGGAAACGGAAGGCTGCATCGGTTTGATAAAAGGCTGCGCGCCAACTACGGACATCACAGGATCCACTCTCTCCTCCTTTCTTCTCTGGTCTTCTTCTCCTCTGTCAGACCCTGGGAGGAAAGCAGGATGGGGGTGGGGGGTTAGTATTTATAGGAACCTCCTCCACTGTCAGCCACAAGCTCATCTGCATCTCAATGTTGGATGTCAGTGAACGAGGGAAGGTCGCTGTCCATTTACTGAACTCTGCAATTACCTGGCTCCTTTGTTGGTGGACACATGATGACACATTACCCATGAATCACCACTAATGTGTGTTTGAGCAGTTGTCCACGTGTGTTTACAGAAGCACTTTGTCCAAAATGTCTGGGACAATGTCCCCAGACCACTTCAATGTGGATATTTTACTTGAACTTCTTCTGATTGAACAAATACTTATACTTTATTTTTCATTTTAAAGTCTTATATTACTTTAAATATTTAGTGTTCAGTTTTATTATACATGTTGTATTCTTTTGCACATGGTTACTTAATGTTTGTATAAATATTTGGGTCTATTATATTATATTCTTCCCTACACATTTCTACTTCAACTTCTTTTGAACTTAATTTCATTCATTATTATTTGTATTTCATTTGATCTTATTTATTGCACATTTCTGATTAAAGTTATTATATTTATAAGAACATTTTAATGATTATTGAGTTGATCCTTTTTGGCTCATGTTTCACTTAACTTTGAACGTTAGTATATCTTATTCTATCTCATCTTAAAATGTAATTTCTTTTGATCTTTTTATTATTTTTAAATGAAGCAGCCGTCACGAAACACATTTTTAAAAAATAAATAAATACAATATTCTGGTAATGAAAGCACCACTGCCTCCCAGTATAGAGTAACAACCTTTCCACACTGAAGTTTCCGACACTTACCTGGTGATGGTTCTCCGGCGCTCCTTCTCCTCGGACGCCTCTCCTCATTATGAAGTGATTATGAATATCCCATGATGAGGGATTACTGACGTTAATGACGCATTACAGACACTTCGTCTCCCCGGGGACAGAGCTCCACACGTTCATATCGCTGTGGGTTTTAGAGAAAGGTAACTCGGTGTGTATTGGGAACATTACCTTAATATATAATATTGTTTTTAACACTTTAATCGAAAAGTATCAAAAGTCAAACTTCTATTTCTGCACCAAAAGAAGCGGGGTTTCATTGTTTTATGGCCATTGTGTTGTCATCCGTCAGAATAGTCGGTTGTAAGATTTGAAAAATAAACCTCATAGTAAAAATATGTTTAGAAAAAGATTCATACCTTAATATGTCGAAACATATTTCCATTAACCTTCCTTTTCTCCTCGCGGCAAATTTGACACGTTCCCAAATGTTTTTGTGTCGGGTTTAGGCCTACTTTATGTTTGTGCCAGAAAAATAACATGTTTGCTTTTATATTTCGTTCCTCCACGAGAGAAGAAGAGCGATCACTTTCAATAGATTTGGGGTTTATTTAAATAAAATCAGTCAACATTTATTATTTTTTAAACTAAATAATGTGGTTGGATTTTGGAGCTACATTAAGCAGCTCCTCAAAGGCGTTCTCTTTAACCAATCACATTTCACCTCAATCTCCAGCAGCCAATCAGCGTGCAGCAGTACAAACTTCTCCTGCAGTCAGCTGTGATTCCACCTCCACCTCGTCCGACTCCCGTGACGTCATCACATCCTACTCTCGGGAGAGCTAATCCACAGACCTCATCTCACCTCCTCTTCAAATCCAGATCTTCAGCATCACCGCCAGTGTCAATAAATGTTCTTTAAACAAGAAAAACGAAGTCTTTCCTGATTGAAATGAGGTCTATTTAGCACAAATGTCCAAAAGAAGAGTTAAACTTCAGGTAACAGGTAGGAATAAAGTCGCCTTGAAAGGTGTCACATAGATGTGAGTGATTACTTATACACTTTATGCTTTATAAACAAACCTGGAGGACAAATGTTGGTATAAGTCATGGTATAGGAAGCTTACCATAAAGCTGAAGCATGCTCTTCTTCAGTGTTTGAAATGTGAGGTTGCTAAAAAACAATGTGCCGACTGATACATCCATGACACAGTCCAGTCAGTAGGGGCTTGGACTGGGAACCGTAGGGTCGCCGGTTCAAGTCCCCACACAGACTTGACAATATGGAAGGTGGACTGCTACTTGGAGAGGTCCCAGTTCACCTCCTAGGCCCTGCTGTGGTGTCCTTGAGCAAGGCACCGGACACCTCCAATCCCCCCTCCCCATTGCCCACGATAGCTGGGTTAAATCTCCACCAATTTCACTGTGTGTGCTCTGCTGTGTGTGACTAATAAGTCTGAGTGTAAACAGGTGATCAATAAACACAGAGGGAGTGAAGGGGCTCCACAGACTTTAATGCATCATATAGTTCCTATAACTCTCTCACTGTACATGTCCTGATGACGAGCAGACAGTCGATCACTGTGCAATACGAAGGGAGTCCTGGATACAATCGCAGATATAAATACACTTCATGTCTATTGGACTGTTTATTGTTATCTTAATAACTCAAAAAGTATAAAAGTTATCCATAAGAAAAGTCTAGCACCCGTCTAAAGAGTCATGGTGTGAGCGCTTCAGCGGGTAGCACACGTATGAAAACACCTCAGGCATGGTTCAAAGGGAGGGGGAAAGGCACAGAAGAAGCAGAAGAAGAAGAAAGGCTTTCAGCACTCCTAATAATTACAAGTCAACGCGGACCTACTGTCAGGACAGAAGAAGCTCACGGTCACATTTCATATTCAGAATGCAAGCAGACACTACCGTAGGACTGGAAAAATACTGTTCAGTTACTGAAACTACGCTGTTAGACGGACAGACTGTGTGTATGTATTGTAAATTGATGCAAAAATAGTCAGAAAGTCGTTCGCTTTCATCACTTTCATTAATGCCATGCTACTATCTTAGCATTGAGAAGCGTACAGCTAACACTGGTCCAACGCAGGATCCTCCTCCACACTCAGCTTCTCCTCTCCGCACCAAGGGTCGGGAATAGTTCAATGCATTATGGGAGATTCTGTGCTATGGCTCAAGGGGGTAATACGCTGATTTGCAAGTGGTTCAATCCCACCCCCTGCAGACATCATGTCAAAGTGTCCTCAGGCATGATGTATTTATTCTTGGGCAGATACATGTTATTGAGCTGATGCCTTTATCCAAAGCAATTTACGTACACTTCAATTGATCTATGCTGTGAGGTCCCAAAAAGTCACTGTTTGGTATGTGGAGAAAATTGGAAAACAATTCTTAGTATAGGATGTGGAAAAATACAAAAAAAAGTCAGTTTATGTCGATTTAAATTTAAAAATGATTTAAAATGAAAAAAAATGTAAATGTTTTTTTGTTTTTTAAAGGATTTAATATTTAAAAAATGGTCGAATTATTTAAATTTGTTTTACATTATGCAGTTAAGTTTGTGGAAAAAGGGTATTAAGTATTGAATGTAAAAAATAAAAATAATATTGTAAATTGAAAATATGAAAAACTGTATAAAAAAGGATTTCATTTTTTAATAGTTTGTCCGAATTCTCAAAAAAAATCATAGTTTTGTTTGTCGCCGAGAAATGGAAAAAAACTATAGAACAGTTTGTGGAAAAAAATGGAATAAGTCGTAAGTAAAAAATTAAAGTCATAGATCAGTACATTAAACGAATAAATATGGAAAAAAAATTGTAGAAAAGGATAAAAAAAATATGACAAAAACAATAAAAATATGATGGTACAGTACGTCAAACATTTGGAAAAAGCCAAAGTTAATTTAGATTAAAAATGTTTAAAAAATGGTTTAATACGTCCAATTATTTTAAACAACTTTGCAGTTTAGTATGTGGAAAAAAAGTTTAAAAATAAATTAGCAAAATGTATTAATTGAGAGTATTGAACGTAAAAAATAATATTGTAAATTGTTAAATTTCTATTTCATTTTTTAAATGTATAGTTTAGTTTGTCGGAATTCTTTAAAAAAATCATAGTTTTGTTTGTCGCCGCCACTATGTGGAAAACATTTGAATAAGTCATAATATAGTGAGTAAAACCAAAGAAAGATGAGTACGTTGAACGAATAAATATGAAAGAAATTGTAGAAAAGAAAGAAATCATAGTATTTTAATGTGCGTCAGAAAGGTGGTCTACCAATCAGAGGGTCAGCGGTTGGACCCCAAACTGCCTACATAGGTCTGCAGTAAGTGTATGTAAGTCACTTTGGATGAGCAGCTAAATATCATCATGTCATATATTACAGCCCTGCAGCGTGGGGGGAGGGGGGGGGGTGGGTTAGGCAGAGTCGTGCTTCTTAATGTGGGGTGGGTTCAGAGAGCGTCGAGGGGTCCCACTGCTGGTGTGTCTCCTGGCATGATGGGAGCCAGCAGACCTGAAGCTGGGAGTGTTTCTGGAGACGGTCGAGGCGTCTACTCGGGCTGCGGCGCTGGCGTCTCGTTGGCGTTGCTGTCGGTGATTTTGTTTTCCAGCTCGTCGTCGGACAGCAGGTCCAAGGACGTTCCCTCCACCTGAAGGGGGCGTCTGCCGGGGCGGCTGGAGGAGAAGCTGATGGGGCCGCCACGCCTGCAGGAGGAGGAGGAGGAGGAGGAGGAGGAGGAGATAAAACACATTTATAAAGTTACAGCGATAAGAATAGTTACATTAAACGCAGCGGCCAAACACCTACCTTGCACTATCGGTTTAGAAGGCTGGGAATCAGAAAAGAATAACCTAAAATGTTTTATTGAGTATTTCCTTTGTATTATTGTCATCATTATTTTGTTGAATGTATTTATTTGTTCCTTATTTTATTCAGTTGTTTTATTTATATGTATTTTTATGATCATTTATTTATCTATCTTTCTGTGGGATGTTTCAAAAAGTTTCAAAATGAATAAAAAGTGATAGTACTGAATGTAATAAATAAAAGTCATTATCTTGTAAATTGTTAATATTAAAAACTGTTTAATATAGTGTCATTTTTTAAATTGATTATATAGTTTGTCGGGATCCTTAAAAATCAAATCATAGTTTTGTATGTCGCCGAAAAAATGGAAAAAAAGTGTAGAACAGTAATAAGTCCTAATATAGTAAGGAAACAAAAACTCACTGATTAGAAAAAAAGCAGCGGCCAAAACAAAAGTCTTCAGCCTCGATTTGACAGTAGTAAGAGTTGCAGCGGCCCTGCAGGATTCTAGTCTGCTCCAGATGTGTGGAGCGTAATGACTGTCTCCTGCTCACGTACCTGAGGCGGTTCTTCAGAGTGTGCACCTCGCGGCTCAGCCCCTCGCTGGCCTCCGTGGCGTCGTCCAGCTCTCTCTGCAGCTTCCTGCGGGAGGCGTTGGCCCTCGTGGCCTCCTCCTCTGCCTCCTCCAGCTGCCTCTTCAGCTGCTTCATCCGAGAGCCCGCCTTCTCCACCTGCACACAAAACACGATCAAAGTGAGCATTTTGCAGCAGCGTGGTTCAGATATTGGGAGGAGAAGTGTCGGACATACTTGTTCTTTGAACTGGTCAGCGTGGCGACGCTCGTCCTCCACCTGCATGCAGATCTCCTTCAGCTTCTTCTCCGTCCGCCTCACCGTCTTATTGGCTGCTGCTCGCTCCCTGCAGAGGAGAGAGCAGAGGAAATAAATGTGAATGAATCCCTCTCACGTCAGAGCCCGGTTGATATATCCTGAGCTGTGATTGGACGCTCACTTGGCCTCCTGCTCCAGCTGCTCCTCCAGCTGTGCGATCTTGGCCTCCAGCGCGGTGATGGAGGCCTTGAAGCGGTTCTTCACGGCGCCCTCCAGCTCGCCCAGTTTGGCCCTCAGTTCTTTGTTCTGGCGCTCCAGCTGCTGCCGGGCGTTCTCGCTCTTCTGCGCCGCGCTGCGCTCCGCACTCAGCTCCGTGGTCAGGGTGTCCACCTGAGGGGGGATGGGGGGGGGGGGAGGGAACACAGCATTTAAACTAAATCCACGTCTTCTCTCCAGAGGGAGTTTCTCTCCCCCACACTGCTGGTTAATAATATGACTATTCACAGTATTATTTCCCCCCACCTGCATGTTGGTCTTCCTGAAGCGGTCATTGAGCAGCTCCATGTTGCCCTGCTCCTCCTCCAGCTCCTCCTCCAGCTGAGCGATGCGAGCATCCAGCCTCCTCTTCTCATCCATCAGAGCAGACCTGACACACAAAGATAAAAAAAGAGCACTTAGCTGCATGTGAGGGTCCAAGATATCATCACAAAAGGTTTCTGATTTGTTTTGGTGAATCAATGCTAGTTTTGGTGTGAGGCAGTCAGGGTGTGAGGAGTTGTTGTTGTTTGGTGGATTACTCACTTTCCAGAGGTGCTGTTTGAGATCTCATCCTGCAGCTCATCTCGTTCCTGCTCTGCGTGACGTCGACCTCTCTCTGACGCTGCCAGGTCCTGCAGAGAAAGTTCAAAGGTTAACTACAAATACTTATAGACTGGTGCAGGGAAGACCACCGCTAAGCTAAAGGCGGCTAACGTTGGGCTATAAAGGAACTACAGCACGGTCACATGACTTCACGTCTCCACCGCTAAGCTAAAGGAGGCTAATGTTGGGCTATAAAGGAACTACAGCACGGTCACATGACTTCAGGTCACCACCGCTAAGCTAAAGGCGGCTAATGTTGGGCTATAAAGGAACTACAGCACGGTCACATGACTTCACGTCTCCACCGCTAAGCTAAAGGAGGCTAATGTTGGGCTATAAAGGAACTACAGCACGGTCACATGACTTCACGTCTCCACCGCTAAGCTAAAGGTGGCTAATGTTGGCTGTGATGACGTTTAGTCGTCTCATTCAGACACTTTACATTCGGCTGTGGGGTATTTACTGACGTATTTTAAACCTCACTCTGAAATGTTATAGAGTAAACAGACCTCATGGAGCTGAACGATCTCAGCCTCCAGACTCTTGAGCTTCTTCTCGTTTTCCTTGGATAAGGCGAAGATATCATCTCTGGAAGCTCGGGCGTCTTCCAGCTCTCTCTGGTAGTCCTTCATCTGGGCCTGAAGGAGGGGAAACATGGCTGTAGTGCTTCCATTGGGAGTGGTTTTTAAACATGAATGATTAGTGAGTGTTTAATGTTACCTGTAACTTGCGCAGCTGCTTGATGGCTTCGTCTCGGCCCTTGTTGGCTCCCTCGATGTGACCCTCGATGTCCTTCAGATCCATCTCCAGCTTCTTCTTAGCCGCCACAGCCAGAGCTCTCTGCTTCCTCTCGTCCTCCAACTCCGTCTCCATCTCCCGCACCTGAGGAGGGAGTCAGATTAAAAATTAAAAACTCAGGTAGCTTTATCTGTATTTGTCATGGCGAGTTTCAGTGGTACATTTGAAAGAGACCGAGGAGAGTTTTAAGGTGTTAAACCAACGCAGCGGAGTGTCTCTGCACCTGTTTGACGAGCGCCCTCTTCTTCTCGTCGTTCTGGTCGTCGCGGCCCTGCAGGTCCCTCTCGTACTGAGCCTTCATGGCCTGCATGTTGACCTCCAGACGCAGCTTGGCGTCCTCGGTGCCCTGCAGCTCGTCCTCCAGCTCCTCCAGCTGTGTCTTCATCTCCTCCAGCTGCTGCTCCAGAGTCCGCTTCGACTTCTCCAGCTCGTGCACCTGAGGGGGAGGAGGAGGAGGAGATGGATTTGACTAACTCATGGTAACATTGTGTCATGAAGAGTCTTTATTGACAAAAATGCAAACAAATTCTTGATAAGAGACCGGAACATTTCCATCGCTGCCTGTTACAAATTGTCCCAAAAAACACTCACGTTCTTGCCCACGTCGTCCTTGGAGCTCATCAGATCCTCCATTTCTGCGCGGAGCTGCTTGTTGACTCTCTCCAGCTCCTCCTTGGCCTCCAGCGCCTCGTCCAGAGCCCGCGTCATGGACAGAGCTTTGGTCTCCTTCTCACGGGCCTCGGCCTCCGCCCGGTCTCGCTCCTCAGCGTAACGACAAGAGATGCTCTTCTCCTCGGCCAGCAGCTGCAGACAGCGGTGTAAATGTTTTACTAGTATTCCTACACTCTGGTACCTCTACTTTTACTCAAGTACAAGATCTGAGTACTCCTCCCACCTCTGGCTAATTCCATCAGAATATCCCTAAAAAAAGAGGGGGCTCTGACCTGGTCAAACTTCTTCTGCTTCTTCTCCAGGCTGGACACGATCTGCCTCTGGTGGTCCAGGTCCACGGTCAGATCATCTAGCTCCTGCTGCAGACGGGTCTTTGTCTTCTCCATCTTCTCGAAGCCGATGGTCTTCTCCTCCAGACGCTGGCCGGCCAGCTCCAGGTCTTTCTGCAGCCTCTTCTTCGTCTCCTCCAGACCCTCGATGGTCCCCACGTCGTCCTCCAGCTTCTTCTTGCTCTCTGACAGCTAGAGAAAGAGCAGAGTTTAGAATAAAAAACCTTATTTATTACTTATATTTTGAAATCCATTTAAACTATAATACATAAAATAATAATAAATGAACTAATACGAAGAAAAACCAAGAAAAAAAAGGAGGAATAATAATAAATAAAAATATGGTAAAAATATAAAAAATATGCAAAATAAACAAATCTGTAAAAACAAATAAAAATAATACAATTAATACTGATAATAATGAATATAAAATAACAATAAAAAATATGTAAAAGTATGATAAAAAAAAAAATTAAAGAAAATAATCAAATAAAATAAATAATAAAAATCTGGTCAAAATATAAAAAATAAATACAAATTTTAAACAATAAACAAATCAGGAAAAACTAATAAAAACAATACAAATAAAGCAATTAATACTAATAATAATGAAAATAAAATAACAGTAAAAAAATCTGTAAAAATCTGATATAATAAAATAATAATAAAAAACTCAGCTTTTATTTTATTATTTGATATATTGTGTAATTTCTCATGTATAAAACAGCTGTTTGTTTATTATCTATTATATTTTGAACTCATATGCCTTGTTGACATGCTGCTGCAGTATTGTCTGAATCTGGTGTACCTGAGCCTGCACGCTGAGCATCTGTTTCTCCAGGTTCTTGCGCGCCTCCTCGTCCTCCTCCTGCTGCTCCTGCAGAGCGCTCTTCTCCTCCTCCAGCTGCCGGATACGGCCGCTGAGGTTCAGCTTCTGACGCGTCTCCTCCTGCAGCAGCTCCTGGAGATAAACGTATGCACTTCCAGTCAGATTCAGATAGAGAGGGTGCATAAAGCGTGGTGTGATGATGCTGGGTTTCCCACCTGAGTGTCCTGCAGCTGACTCTCCAGTCCGGCTACGTCTTTGGCCATCTTGATCCCCTTTCTCTCTGAGTCCTCCAGAACAGCGGACACGTTGTCCAGCTCCGTCTGTAAACACAGATTTAATTGGGTTTTCAATTATGATATTGGAGGGATTGATCACAGGTTAACCATATGTTTGTTTTTAAAACAAACAAATATAAATGAGCACTTTAGCAATCAGGTATGTTTACACAAAAACACAACACACTTAAAGTACAAGTACCTCAAAATGTATTTCAATTTAAATGTTTACCTGCAGTGTGTGTTTACCTGTAGTTACTGATGTGTTTACCGTACCTGTAGTGTTTACCTGTAGTTACTGATGTGTTTACCTGTAGTTACTGATGTGTTTACCTGTAGTTACTGATGTGTTTACCTGTAGTTACTGATGTGTTTACCTGTAGTTACTGATGTGTTTACCTGTAGTTACTGATGTGTTTACCTGTAGTTACTGATGTGTTTACCTGCAGTGTGTGTTTACCTGTAGTTACTGATGTGTTTACCTGTAGTTACTGATGTGTTTACCTGTAGTGTTTACCTGTAGTTACTGATGTGTTTACCTGCAGTGTGTGTTTACCTGTAGTTACTGATGTGTTTACCTGTAGTTACTGATGTGTTTACCTGTAGTTACTGATGTGTTTACCTGTAGTGTTTACCTGTAGTTACTGATGTGTTTACCTGTAGTTACTGATGTGTTTACCTGCAGTTACTGATGTGTTTACCTGTAGTTACTGATGTGTTTACCTGTAGTTACTGATGTGTTTACCTGTAGTTACTGATGTGTTTACCTGTAGTGTTTACCTGTAGTTACTGATGTGTTTACCTGTAGTTACTGATGTGTTTACCTGTAGTTACTGATGTGTTTACCTGTAGTTACTGATGTGTTTACCTGCAGTTACTGATGTGTTTACCTGTAGTTACTGATGTGTTTACCTGTAGTGTTTACCTGTAGTTACTGATGTGTTTACCTGTAGTTACTGATGTGTTTACCTGTAGTTACTGATGTGTTTACCTGTAGTTACTGATGTGTTTACCTGCAGTTACTGATGTGTTTACCTGTAGTTACTGATGTGTTTACCTGTAGTGTTTACCTGCAGTTACTGATGTGTTTACCTGTAGTTACTGATGTGTTTACCACTGATGTGTTTACCTGTAGTTACTGATGTGTTTACCTGTAGTTACTGATGTGTTTACCTGTAGTGTTTACCTGTAGTTACTGATGTGTTTACCTGTAGTTACTGATGTGTTTACCTGTAGTTACTGATGTGTTTACCTGTAGTTACTGATGTGTTTACCTGCAGTGTGTGTTTACCTGTAGTTACTGATGTGTTTACCTGTAGTTACTGATGTGTTTACCTGTAGTTACTGATGTGTTTACCTGTAGTTACTGATGTGTTTACCTGTAGTTACTGATGTGTTTACCTGTAGTGTTTACCTGTAGTTACTGATGTGTTTACCTGTAGTTACTGATGTGTTTACCTGTAGTTACTGATGTGTTTACCTGCAGTTTGTGAGTTCTCTCGGCCAGTTCCCCCTTAGCTTTCTCCCCCTCGGTGACCCGGGCCATGAACTCCTGCAGCTGCGCCTCCAGCTTCTTCCTCTTGTGCTCCGACTCGGCCTTGGCCTGCTGCAGACCCTTCACCTCCCCCACCAGCTCCTTGTTGGCCGTCTCCTGGCTCTGCTTGGTCTTCTCCAGGTTGGCCTTGAACTGCAAGAGTGGTCAGAGGATGAGGAGATGAGGCACACTGTGTGTCGTCATGGCTGTGTGTCAATAAAGTTATTTGAATTCTGTTCTTACCCTCTTCGCCTGCTCCAGCTGTTCGGACAGCTCCTCCAGGATGGTGCCGTGTCTCTGCCTCATCTCCTGGATCTGAGCCTCATGGTTCTTCGTCTCCTCCTCTATGGTTTTCTTCAGCTCCGTCACTTCCTGCTCACGCTTCGTCCTACAGAGAGCAGGGACACCCATGAGTAATGCCCTGGAGTAGAAGCACTTTCCTCCATGGCAGACGCCCCACTGTCTCTGGTATAATGTGTAGAGTAGAGGTACCTGAGCTCCTGCTGGGCAGCGGTGGTGTCCAGCGTGTCCTCCAGCTCCGTCTTCAGCGCCTCCAGCTCCTCGCTCAGGTCCCGCTTCAGTTTCTCCGCCTTGTTTCGGGCGACCTTCTCCGACTCCAGGTCCTCCTGCAGCTCGCTCAGCTGGGCCTGCAGCTCCCGCACGTTCTTCAGAGCGTTGTTCTTCTGGCTCACCTCGTCCTCGCCTCTGTTGGAGAACACCCAAGAACATGCATGAGAATCTCAGATAAGACCAAGAGATATTTTATAAGTGCTACTTGTTTATTTTATATCTCTATGTCATGAAATAGCAAAACAAAATCTGAAGTTTGAAATGAAAATTAAAAGGAAAAAAAAGGGGAGACAAAAAGTGTGAACCTTCAAAAGAAGATGATTAGGGCCACACCAAGAAGGAGTTAGAATAACGGGAAAATAGTGGGATATTTTATAATTGAAATTTCGAAAAAAAGTCAGAAATTTGAAAAAAAAAAACTGATTTTTTAGGGAAAAGTGATCATTTTGAAGAAATTGTCGAAAAGTGTAACTTCTTTGTTTATTGGTAAACTAATATGTACATGTATTCATCTCAGTGGATGTTGCTGTTCCGCACAGACCCCACCAGGTGGCAGCAGAGACACAGGTAAGATGTTTTAAAGGACTCTCTTATTAAAGGAGCTCCATGCTTTAAAAACAGGTACATACAAACACTCAAAACAAACAAACAAACAAACAGCTGCAAAGAAACCAAAGGGAGTCTCACAGCTGCTATCAGTTATAAAATAATCACCATAATCCAGTAATTCTTAACGGACAAATGTTTCGTGAGATTGTCTTAATTTTTGTGTTTTATCTCATATCAAACACAAAGATGTTGGCATTTGGACAACCACAACAACAACAACAAACATGGACTTTGAGGTACTGTGATAAACATTTCTCACTATGTATTGTGCTTTATGGACCAAAGGAATAACCAAAAAATGAACTGCTAGTGAAAATAATTGCTTCTTCAACAAATTGACAAATCAATTACTTAAAATCCATGAAGCTAAAATGTCAGAAACAGGCCTCCTGAATGTGGAGAGTCCCTGCTTTTTCTTCGTTTTATATCATTTAAAAACAAACTTAGGAAATTTGAAATCTTGGATGAAACTTGGATCGTCATTTTCCAAACAGTTAATGGAAGAAAAGTAGCTGGGAGATTTTTAAATGCACTCTTACCAACAATAAGAGGCAAAACTACTGTAAAAGTCTGTGTGTGTTTTTACGTTGCTCTCCATATGTCTGTGTCCCGGAGCCCCATTGTCTTATGATCCGTCCCATGTGTACATTATTAAAAACACAGCAGTGATACGCTCACACATCGTAAACACATTCCCATGCAGTGAGAGTCAGAGAGTAAATACAGGCAGCGGGTCGACACGGACGAAAGCTCAGAGGCTGTTCTGTTTTATTTCACAGGACGCTCTGATCCGTCTGATATCAAGCTGGATACAAAACAGCAGGTGTGCATGTGTCTTATTTCAGCCTGATGAACGCTACGTACAGATATGCTATCCAGACTGGCGCAGAATCTCAATGACTCAACTCAAGCCAGATTTAGCAAATGTTATGTCACAATCATCGGCCCATTTCCAATTCGACCCCTACACACTCCTACATCTCTCCTGGGACATGTCTCCATGCTTTATGTTCAGAAAGCTCTTTATGTTTCTCATACTGCCTGTGCTGCAGCTCCTCTTTTCACCCTCTGTCTGAAACCAGAGCCCAGTCTGCTTGGATTGGTTAGCTGGCCGGCTCTGTTGTGATTGGTCAACCTGCTTAGAGATGTCCCGCCCCCTTAGCCTATCACGTATAATGTGTCCGAGCGCTAGCCAATAGCAGTGTTATATAGGGATGTTATTATGTTCCGGAAGTAGGGAACAAGAGGAACAGGAGGCTTAGCTTAGCACGAAGACTTGAAGGAGCTAGCCTGGCTCTGTACTAAGTTAGAAATCTCTCTCCTAACAGTACATAATCAGGATGGATGCAGACTCCCTCTCGTTTAAGAATTGAGGTTTTTTTTCACCTACCTCGCCTGCATCACCTGCTGCTCGTCCTCCTTCTTCACCAGCTGACCTTTCTGCTCTTCTAGTTGAGTCTGGAGCTCGGAGATCTGGTCCTGGAAGTCAGTCGTCTCCCCGTCCAGCTTCCTCTTTGCCTTCTCCAGCTCCTGACGGGTCTTCTCCTCCTTCTTCAGTCGCTCTGAAGTAGAGATATATGATGGTTTAAGACATGTCTTTTTCACTGAGGATCTGTGTCACGTATTGAACTTGCATCCTTTACCCTCCAGGTCGACCATCATGATCTCCTGCTTGTTCTTGATCTTGCTCAGGTTCTTGGCCTTCTCTTCCTCTTCAGCGAGCTTCGAGGTCATCTCATTGATCCGGTCGTCCAACAGCTTCTTTTCCTAAAGGAGGGAGGTATAGTTAGATTAGTATTTCTGTAGTGGACCCTGAAGGCAGCATCTCCCTGGTCAGAAAAACCCTTGACTTCCAGACGAGGAACAGGAAGGGCTAATATTATGACTCATTCCCCGGTTTTAGGACCCATTCCTGCACCTCTCTATAGCCTAAATCTCCTCACCTTTGTGAACTTGGAGGTATGGTCCTCCAGCAGCAGAATGTCCTCCTCATATTTCTTCATCTTGGACTCGGTCGTCACTTTCTCCAGCTGCAGCTTTTGCCGGGCGGCCTCCTCCTCATCCAGCTGTTCCTCCAGGTCCTACACAGAGAGGTCACCAGAACCAGAGTAGGTTATTCATCCAGAACCAGAGTACGTTATTCATCCAGAACCAGAGTACGTTATTCATCCAGAACCAGAGTACGTTATTCATCCAGAACCAGAGTACGTTATTCATCCAGAACCAGAGTAGGTTATTCATCCAGAACCAGAGTACGTTATTCATCCAGAGCCAGAGTACGTTATTCATCCAGAACCAGAGTACGTTATTCATCCAAACTATAAAATAAATAGTGTATCACTCAGATGTTCACCTGGATGTGAGACTGCATCTTCTTCTTCTCGTTCTGGGTGCTCTGGTTCCTCTCCTCCTCCTCCTCCAGGCGGGACTCCAGGTCGTGGAGGATCTCCTCCAGCTCCTGCTTCTTGGAGGCCAGGCGAGCTCTCATCTCCTCGGCCTCGGCGAACAGCTCCGTCTCCGCCTGCAGCTGCTCCGCCAGGATGTTCTTCTCCTCCACCAACTGCACAGAATTCAAAACCTCCATCATGCATCCTCAAAGAAACTCGATATAGTTTGCTTTGGCTGGTGTAGCTGCAAGTTTTAGCATAGATATGAATAGTATTGGCTCATTTGGAGCTGATGTTCTTGCAGGATTGTTCATGGTCGATTGCATGTGTTGTTCGTGACCATCTTCCTGGGTTTCTTTAAGCCGCTTTATACGCCTTTTAAACTTCTCGTGTCTTTAATCTGCAGAAGCTGTTTTATCACAACCAAGAGACGCAAACTATAAAATTGGGAATTGTAGTTTTAATCTTCTATGGACTACAGAAGCCTCCATTTTTATTCATTTATTGTTGTTGTTTATTTTGTGAACGTTTGTCTTTCATTCTAATGTGTTAAAATACTTTAAAATAGTACAATTATTTAGCTGCTTTTCTTCTACTTATTCCTCTTTCTTTATCAATGTATGCAGCATTTTCACCAAGGGAAATTCCTCAAAGAGCAGTCTGTATAACTGCTGATAATAATAATCTGTATTGTGTTTGTGAGTGTGACGTACCTGCTGGTGTTTCCTCTCCATCTCCACCAGCTCTCCCTCCACCTTGCTCTGCTTCTCCTTCACCTTCACCAGCTCTTCGTCTTTCGCCTGCATCTCCTCCTCCTGCCGGGTGACCTGCAGCAGAGGCTTCACCTGCACAGAGCCACAGGGAGGGGGATATCAATGACCTCTAGAGGCACCTGGGACATGTACCAGCCTTCCCTGTGACCGTCAACGTGTCGGGGGAAGATCTGTCTAACAGACATGACATGTAAACACACACCTTGGTGAAGAGCCTCCACCACTGCCAGTGTCTCAGCTTCAGGTAGGCGGCGCAGTTCCTCTGCAGAACCTTCAGAGCACTAAGCTGCTGCTGCTTCTTCGCAAAGGACCTGAAGCAACAAAACAGAGACGGTTATTGCCCAAACTGCGCTGTAGTTATTGTGCATGAGAAAGCAAATTCCTTACTTGCGTGCCAGGTATCCGCGGCAGACGGCCTGGAAGTAGATGATGATGTCGGTGATCTTCAGGTCCCGCTCCTCCTCCAGGTGCGCCAGGACTCCGGCCCGGAAGAAGATTTTACTCTGACCGATCCGGAACAGGTTCCCGTCCAGCTCCAGGGCTTTGATCTGCCAGAACCAGGGAGAGATGTTGAAGGAGGGGAAGAACTAGTCAGTGGTTTTACTTCAGGTGATACACTGCGTTCCTCACCATCCTCTCACAGGCCTGCTTTCCGTCCATGAAGCCTTTGGGAATGGCGTTGGGAGTGAGGATCTCATACCTGGACACAGAGCAGGGAGACACGTCAAAAGAAAGATCACGCAAATAATTCTTGATTTTTTTCTACTTTTAAGATGAATTACTCGCTTATTTTTAAATATATTTCTGCAAGAATTGTGAGCGGTTAGGTATCCTGTGAATAAAGTGTTTCTTATTTATATATAAAGTATAACAAGTCAGAAGAAATACTTTATTTATCCTGGAGAAAATTGGCTTTTGTGACAGTTGCTTCATTTCCAAGTAAACATTTTCAATAAAAGACAAAAAAATAAACAATATATATAAGAAGTGAAAATGTTTAGTTAAACATAAGAAGTCATTTATGAAAATAACTTTCACACGTGTTTTATATTATGATATTTAACTTGTCTTCACCTCTGTCTGAACTCCTGGAAGACGATGCGATTGGGGAAGCCCTGTCTGCAGATCCGGATCCCCTCAAGCACACCATTACACCTCAACTGGTCCAGAACCAGATGGGGGTCCAGTTTGCCAGCCTGGGGGGGTAGAAGGAAAAAAGTAAATTTTAAATAAATGTGGTTTCAGTAAAAAAAAATGACTTCAGGTCACCACCGCTAAGCTAAAGGCGGCTAATGTTGGGCTATAAAGGAACTACAGCACGGTCACATGACTTCACGTCACCACCGCTAAGCTAAAGGCGGCTAATGTTGGGCTATAAAGGAACTACAGCACGGTCACATGACTTCAGGTCACCACCGCTAAGCTAAAGGCGGCTAATGTTGGGCTATAAAGGAACTACAGCACGGTCACATGACTTCACGTCACCACCGCTAAGCTAAAGGCGGCTAATGTTGGGCTATAAAGGAACTACAGCACGGTCACATGACTTCACTTCACCACCGCTAAGCTAAAGGCGGCTAATGTTGGGCTATAAAGGAACTACAGCACGGTCACATGACTTCACGTCACCACCGCTAAGCTAAAGGCGGCTAATGTTGGGCTGTAAAGGAACTACAGCACGGTCACATGACTTCACGTCACCACCGCTAAGCTAAAGGCGGCTAATGTTGGGCTGTAAAGGAACTACAGCACGGTCACATGACTTCACGTCACCACCGCTAAGCTAAAGGCGGCTAATGTTGGGCTATAAAGGAACTACAGCACGGTCACATGACTTCACGTCACCACCGCTAAGCTAAAGGGGGCTAATGTTGGGCTGTAAAGGAACTACAGCACGGTCACATGACTTCACGTCACCACCGCTAAGCTAAAGGCGGCTAATGTTGGGCTATAAAGGAACTACAGCACGGTCACATGACTTCACGTCTCCACCGCTAAGCTAAAGGCGGCTAATGTTGGGCTATAAAGGAACTACAGCACGGTCACATGACTTCACGTCACCACCGCTAAGCTAAAGGCGGCTAATGTTGGGCTGTAAAGGAACTACAGCACGGTCACATGACTTCACGTCACCACAGCTACGCTAAAAGAGGCTAATGTTGGGCTATAAAGGAACTACAGCACGGTCACATGACTTCACGTCTCCACCGCTAAGCTAAAGGCGGCTAATGTTGGGCTATAAAGGAACTACAGCACGGTCACATGACTTCACGTCTCCACCGCTAAGCTAAAAAAGGCTAATGTTGGACGTGATGACGTTTAGTCGTCTTATTAAGACACTTCCAGACGAGGGGACAGGAATGCTAACTGCTGTCTCATCTGTTTTTTTTAGGGCTCATTCCTGCACCTCTCTATTATATTTCCTTATTTGTTGAATGTCTTAAGTATATTGAACATGCTGAAGGATCCTGGGACTGTATTTTCACTGTAGCTATAGTGCACATGACAATAAAGCCTTCCACTGTGAGGCTGTCAGGTCTCACCCTCTTCTCGTGGTTGGGGATGATGCAGCGGACGAAGTTGGGGTTGGTGTTCCTCAGTGTGGCCATCAGCTTGGACAGCTGCTCCTTGTACAGCTGACCCACGGTCCTGAACATCCCCTTCTTGGTCTTGTAGGCGGCACCGAACGCCGTCTCGTTCATTCCCGCCACCTGGTCCAGACCCACGATCCGGTCCACTGGAGAGGGAGACATATAGATAGATAAATGCAAGGAGACATGAGCCGTGTGACGCTGGGCCACTGAAACATATGAAAGATGCATCAATGCAAAGTGAGATTCACATGGATGTAGAGAAAAGCCAATAACGGGCTGCAGAATTGATGGCATATCCAAATTGTTTGGTAAAAGCACTTTGAGCTAAATACAAAGCACTTCTTCTATCACTGTTCATGTTTGCACGCTGCTGCCTTTCCTTCAAGTTGTTGGAATATTTTCACTAAGATGAAATGTGTTATTTCTTTACAGCCATGCACAGCCATAAGGGGAGGGGCTTTTGTTTATAGGTTTGCACAGTGCAGCCAGGACAACACGGAGGATGAGGAGGAGCAGCCGGAGGAGGTGAAGAAGAGTTACTAAGAGTTCACCTGGAGCTTCCTGGAGCCCCGACACATTGTCATAGAAAGAGGCTCTCTGAAACGTCTGAATGTCTGCAGCAGCAGAGACGCACAGAGAGAGAGAGATAGGAAACACACACACACACACACACACACACACACACACACACACACACACACACACACACACACACACACACACACACACACACACACACACACACACACACACACACACACACACACACACACCTTTCATTGGTTAGAGGTAGGAGGGGAAAAAAGAATACATGCATATCCTGAAAGCAGAGTTAGATCCACAATCTATGTTTTAATAATTTAATATTACTTTTTATTTCTATATATTTTATTATTATTTACTGATCTATTTTTAATTTCCAGTTATTTTTAATTTACGCATCTTTTTTTTGCCTAAATGGAAAGTGTGTTACATTAGATGACACATTCACACCAGCATGTGTCATCACAGCTCCACTGTGTACCTCTCCTGTGTTAATTCATACTGCAGAATATACTTTTGCAGGATTATAAACTCCATGACCACCATGAGCTCCCGCACACCAAATATAAACAGTCCGAGAGTCTCACCGTCTTTCCAGAGCTCTGCCACAAACTTGTCCGTTGACTGGTGCAGCAGCGTGGCCACGTTGTCGTTCAGAGGATCCATGTTCTTCATCAGCCACTCATCCGCTTTATAATCCACCTGCAGGAACACACAGATCACAGGTGTTACAGGGGTGGCTTTCAGCAGGTGAATTGCAGCAACGTGTCTTACAGGTGACCTGAAGTCATGTGACCGTGCTGTAGTTCCTTTATAGCCCAACATTAGCCGCCTTTAGCTTAGCGTGGTGACGTGAAGTCATGTGACCGTGCTGTAGTTCCTTTATAGCCCAACATTAGCCTCCTTTAGCTTAGCGGTGGTGACGTGAAGTCATGTGACCGTGCTGTAGTTCCTTTATAGCCCAACATTAGCCACCTTTAGCTTAGCGGTGGTGACGTGAAGTCATGTGACCGTGCTGTAGTTCCTTTATAGCCCAACATTAGCCGCCTTTAGCTTAGCGGTGGTGACGTGAAGTCATGTGACCGTGCTGTAGTTCCTTTATAGCCCAACATTAGCCTCCTTTAGCTTAGCGGTGGTGACGTGAAGTCATGTGACCGTGCTGTGGTTCCTTTACACCCTAGTGTTAGCTTTTTACTTCAGAAATCACAGTGGTGTTAATATGTGGAGATTATCCTGCAATAATCTTAAATCCAATAGAAAAATCGCATTGGCTTTTTGTGGAGGGAACCAGGGAGACGTTAACATCTGGTTATATGAAAATAAGTCTTTCCTTTAAGACTTTATATTATTTCCACATTACATCTGACTGACAGACCAGTACGGTCCAACCTGACCATAAGGTGTTGATTGAATTAGTCTCTGTAACTTGAAGATGACTTTTTCTTGGACGTGTTTTTCAAACGTACTACAGATTGAAGACTGTTGGATTACATCGAGACATAATAAGTAATTGCCAAGGTTTGCAACCTGAGCAGAGGAATGTTGGATCTCCATATGGGTTTCATCAGAACCCTGGAAAAGCCACCTCACTGGTGTCTGCAGTTATTTTCCTCCTCAGTATCTCTCAGTCATGCGGGGTTTATTTGATGAAGTTCAGATTTAATGCTGGCTTTAGTTGTGAGGACTGGATTCTTGATATTGAGCCGAATTTGAGGTTTTTTTCACCTGTTTGTCATAGCAGGACTCAGGTTCAGATGTTTGGAGACGATTCTCTTTGCTTTTTTCACATAAAAAATGCAGAAATTAATGAATGCACCTCTTGGGACGATATCAGCTTCATCCTCTTTGGAATGTTCTCTTTACAGATCGCCGATCACCTCAAAAAAGGTGAAAGTTGAACACCGTTGTTTATGCAGCCACATGGCACTATAGAAGCAATTTCACCCCAATGTGAACCAGATGTGGGTTTCCTTCAGCAGCAGTGCCACAACTGGGCTTTTGTTTTCAGGCAGTGACCTGTTACAGAGCCAGCAGGGGAGCTAAATCTGTGCCTCGGAGAAACGGCTGTAAAAAAGAGCTTAATTTAAACAGTTTTGCTCCTCGATTTCTGTATTATTTGTAACTTATTGGTCGTACCAATCTTGTTAAGATGGCTTGAAACATTTAAAAATAGTTGAATACAAAAGAATGGTCGAGCAATCTGTCAAATCAATCAATCTAGGTGCACAAAATCGACTCAAAATTCTTCAAATTGGAACACTGAGTTCAAATAGGGCCATTTTATAGTAAAAACTGCTATTCTGCATCCTGTTAAAGGTTGGAAATGGATTCAGCATCCTCAATTACCCCCAAAACTACTCCAATATTGTCCAAGTTGGTTAAGCTGTTTCTAAACGCTGGGGACCCTTACTTTAAATCTGGAGTACGTACCTTCCCTGCGTAGTGAAGGATGCAGAAGTCGGCTTTGTCCTTGAGCTGACGAGGTTTCTGGAACTTGGTGTGCGTGCCCTGCTCCTGCAGCACTTTGTCGATGAAGGTTTTGTCCGTGGCTTTGGGGAACCAGCACTCCTCGTCCAGCAGAGCGAGGATACCGGGCGGGTTCGTCTGAGGAGAGAACAGCCGATTCAAATACAGGATATTTGATTTCATTCTGTGTGACTGGCAAAGCCACACACAGTCTGGTATTCAACATACTTCATCTTATTGTCCTTCTTCCGCCACAAATTTTGGCTACCATTTTTGGAATTTCCGACTATTTCTTCAAAATTATCACTTTTTTTTTCATTTCTCGATTCTTTCCTAAATGTCGAGTTTTAAAAATGTCCGATTATTTTCTCATTATTCTAACTCCTTCTATTTTATGTCCTTTTAAGTATATCCTATGTTGTTGTTGGAGAATCCTGAGTCTTCAGATGTTCTACTACAAATAGCTTTTGTGCATACGTCAAATAAATCCTTTGAAGTCACTGACCGGCCTCTCGATGAGGTCGATGCAGGGCTGCAGGTCGAGGCCGAAGTCGATGAAGCTCCACTCGATGCCCTCCCTCTGGTACTCCTCCTGCTCCAGGACGAACATGGTGTGGTTGAAGAGCTGCTGCAGCTTCTCGTTGGTGTAGTTGATGCACAGCTGCTCGAAGGAGTTCAGCTGAAAGGAGGCGAAAAGCAGAAATTAGATATGGTGACATGTCCAGCAAAGCTAATGGGAATGTCAGTAATCTTGCAGATATTTGGACATAAAACTGCACAATTACACTGGAAAATGAAGCATGACCAGCAAACTAAACACCCCAATTAATGAAATCCAACATGATCCACTCCTCTTCAATGAGATCTCTGTTTCATGTAGACTGTAACCCAGCTCTATCTTCACATTTTCAGGCATTGTCTATGTTAACTACCCAGAAATATCCATCTGATGAAAGGCTTCCAAAACCAAACAGACCTTAGTTTTCTAAACATGGCCCTTTTGTGAACTGAATAACCTAAGAGAAGTTCGAATGATCAGGTTCTGTCTCATCCGTGTATAAAAGAGCTACAACTCTAGAAGCTGGTTTGGTTTTATGGGGATTATTAAAGCACCACCATCCTCACCTCAAAGATCTCAAAGCCGGCGATGTCCAGGATGCCGATGAAGGAGGCGCCCTGCCGCTTGGTCCGGTCCAGAGCTTTGTTGATGCGGTAAACCAGCCAGCGGAACAGACGCTCGTACGTCGCCTTCGCCAGAGCTTCAACTGCGAAGTCAGCCTGAGCAAAAAATACAGGGTGAGAGATTCAAGAATAATAAGTAGACATTGATTGGACCTTTAGGAATAGGATTTGTTTGCATCAGACTAATACCTTTCTGTTATATTTGAATCACCACATATTTTATATTATTTTAAAATGGGGCAACAGTATATTGTTTCCCTAGTTCCTAATATTTATATAAATGTATTTTTTATATTTAATTTAATGTTTTTATTGCACATTTTACTTAAACCTCTAATGTTTACACAGATATATATTCCATTTAAATGGAGCAACTGTCAGGAACCCTATTTCCCCTTTAGGATACAAATATTCTGATTCTGATGATTGATTATCTAAATCAACACAACGATATCAAAGCACAGACATTAAAATAAACATGTAATGGAAACCTCTTTCAGATTTAGACAGCTCCCTCACCTGCTCTTTGGTCTGTGCTTTCTGAACGTAGTCCCGTCCCACTTTGATCCGCGGGGTGAGGATGGCTCTGGTGAACTCCATCACGTTCATCCCCAGTAGGTGGCAGAGCTTCTGCGCCACTGAGAGGGGGGGGGGGGAAGCAGGTGACTTATACCTTACATGCCTCCAGATTTAATTAACAAAGCAGAAATGGGTTTTCAGCTGTGTCATAGGGAGCAGAACAAGGTTTTTGTTGCTTAATTTGCAGGAAGAACAACGTCTTCCTCCACTTCCTGTTGTCCATGGCTATCATGGTTAATGGTTTCTGTAGCTGAAGTATGTAGAGTAAAGATTTGGAGAGCTATATTGGAAACGCTGCATGATCAGTGAGTTGTGTGGCCTGATGGAGCTGAGGTGATTCAACATAAGGACACGTATAATCCCTTCATCACCTCAGTGTCATCATGTTCCTAATGCAGCGTGTGCTCACTCACAGTGAACGGGTGAGTGCGTATGTGGAAATGTTTTCCACCACCTGTTGTTGTTGTTGTGGAAGCGTCTCAGTCATTCCACTTCCTGGATTTATGAATCACAAGCGAGGAGCAACTGATGCTGTAACTGTAAGTTAGCACTGCAGCTTTTCTGATGGTGTCTATTGATAGTAACAGCAAGACAACAGATGTATATATATAGGATATTTGTGCCTGATTCCCAACAAATATCATGTCAATTCATTGTTATAAAACCAGAAATGTAATAGATAAGGGCTGAAATTGTCTGGTATCCTTCCGTCTTATTCCACTTTTCCGGGGTCGGGTCGCGGAGGAGTGGTTAAGAAGGTAAACTGGGTTTCACTGGGGTATAATAAGGTCAAATAAATGCCTTTACTGTCTGTTTATTGTTAAATAAAGACCGGCTTTATGCTAAACTGGACACCAGGTAATAATTTCTGCATTGCATATTATTGTTACATAAACCCACTGTGTGTGTGTGTGTGTGTGTGTGTGTGTGTGTGTGTGTGTGTGTGTGTGTGTGTGTGTGTGTTTACTTTAGCTTAATATCTACCTGTGTTTTCGGGCATGGAGGCCTGATCCGTGTTCCTCTCCTTCTTGAAGATGATGTTTCCAAACTGCATCACGGCAGAGACCACCTTCAACAGAGCTGTCAGGATAATACGGAGGGGAAAGAAGGTGATGGCAAGAGGAGGGAAAAGGAATGCAGAATACTGGAACACATGTGGAAGCACTACTCACAGACGATCTCTTCGTGGGAGAAGCTCATGATGTGCATGGCGTCCAGAGTCTCCTGGAAGTTATCCTTGTCCTGCTGCCCGGGGATGGTGATGTTTCCGTTGGACAGGAAGCGGTAGTTGCTGAAGTTTTCTAGGAGCAGGTCCGCTGGAGAAGGAAAAGGAAAGACAGTCCATTTTAATTTACATTCTGCTCTATCTCATTCTATGCTACGTCAAGACGATCCGCGACATCACGAAACAATGCGCTAACGAGGGAAAGAAGATTCATTGGCTGCTGCTGATTTAAATAGGATTCCTTTAGCTTGGAGCACAAACTCGAAACCCCATTGCTCCTTAAAGAGTAGTGCAGGAATGAGTCCTACTTCTGGTCATAAGTCAGCATTTGACTACTTCCTGTCCACTGGTCAGACTTTATGCCCAACATTAGCCGCCTTTAGCTTAGCGGTGGTGACGTGAAGTCATGTGACCGTGCTGTAGTTCCTTTATAGCCCAACATTAGCCGCCTTTAGCTTAGCGGTGGTGACCTGAAGTCATGTGACCGTGCTGTAGTTCCTTTATAGCCCAACATTAGCCGCCTTTAGCTTAGCGGTGGTGACGTGAAGTCATGTGACCGTGCTGTAGTTCCTTTATAGCCCAACATTAGCCGCCTTTAGCTTAGCGGTGGTGACCTGAAGTCATGTGACCGTGCTGTAGCTCCTTTATAGCCCAACATTAGCCTCCTTTAGCTTAGCGGTGGAGACGTGAAGTCATGTGACCGTGCTGTAGCTCCTTTATAGCCCAACATTAGCCTCCTTTAGCTTAGCGGTGGTGATGTGAAGTCATGTGACTGTGCTGTAGTTCCTTTATAGCCCAACATTAGCCTCCTATTGAACATTATTTCTGCAATAATCTAAAATCCAATGGAGGAATCTCACTGGATTTTTTGAAGGGAACCAGGGAGGTACTGCCTTCAGAGTCCGCTTACAATAAAACACCATTTTAACAGCTACTCACTTCGGAGATGCTCTCCAGCTCCTGCCAGCAGGTAGTAGAAAATGTGGAAGGTCCTCTCATCCTTCGCCTGCCTTATGGCTCTCGATTTCTCAAGAAGATCTTAGAGAAAAGGTTAAGGACTGACCAGGAAATTACAACACGAAAACGTAATTATTTGTAGTGTTACAACTAAAGACATATCATCCCGAGGAGCAATTATTTCCCTCGCCATCTTAAATAAACCAGACATGGAAAACTTGCTTCTGTGAGAGCTCAGGGCCCTCTAGCTCTGTCTTGGGAATAAGCAGAACGGAGATGTAGGCTCTATTTGTGGTATTTATCACAGGAATAAGGATACAAGTTTCAATATTGGCCCCCACGATGTAGCCCGTGACGTCAAAGTTGACTCTGATGAACTTCCCCTGCAGGAAACAAGATGCAACCATGTTAAAAACAGTTGTTCAAAGTCGATTACAGTTGATTACAAAAGTGTGTGTGTGTGTGTGTGTGTGTGTGTGTGTGTGTGTGTGTGTGTGTGTTCATCAGTCATTTCTTCTACATTTTAAATGTCATTTCTGCAGGCGACACAGCGGAGAACAGAACGCCTGTATTAGGAAAATCCAGATTACCGGGTCAGAAAGAATGCGAGGCATGTGTGTGGTTTCCTGACAGTGAATGTGTGTGTTTGTAAGTGTGTGTGTGTGTGTGTGTGTGTGTGTGTGTGTGTGTGTGTGTGTGTGTGTGTGTGTGTGTGTGTGTGTGTGTGTGTGTGTGTGTGTGTGTGTAAGTGTGTGTGCCTGCATGTGTCTGGTGCTGGTGTTCAGACGGTGATTCATGAGGACTGAACACAGCAGCGGTTAACCTCGGCCATATGTTTGCTTAATCATGCAAGAATCTGAGATGCTTAGCGCTGCAGTTGTTGAAACGTATCTCTGCAAGATCCGATCTGACAGAACATAAAAAGTGCAGGAAAAGTTCTCTTGAAAAACTTGTAATTTTTCAGGTGAAATCTATGGACAGATTACAGTTTGTATTTAATTTAAAAAAGTCGAATAAATGGTATTTTTGAGTTTTTTATAGAGCCAGACTAACTGTTTCCTGTCTTTGTGCTAAGCTAAGCTAACGGCTGCTAGCTGTAGCGCCATATTGCCCTGTAAAGACACCAGAGTGGTTTTATTTTTTCCACATATTATTGACGGTATTGCAATTGTTAAGGCAAAAGCTTCAAAGAATACATCATTTATTTAGATATGTGTATGAGAGAAAAACCCCTCCTACAAAAAGATGTCGTTTTACAAATGGGTAGTTTTCAAAGCAAGTCTAAACTGCACTGATTTAAAGTGGATTTACAAAGAAAATAAACAGGGAGCGAGGACTCACAAAGCGAGACGAGTTGTCATTTTTCACTGTCTTGGCGTTTCCAAAAGATTCGAGAATGGGGTTCGCTTGCAGCAGCTGTCGTTCCAGCTCGCCCTGTGGAGAAAGACAAGAAGGTAAGAGAGCCAACCATCTAGCAAACATCCATTACATTTGGTATCATGTATTGGACTTTTCTCATGTGCAATGCCTTGCTTACATGCTGCTCACAAATTGGGATCAATTAAGTTAATTTAAACCTATTTAATCAAAGTGAAAAGTAAGAGTATATATATTATGCTGGATTTGACTCGTAACAGAGTATTTCTACACTGCGGTATCATGCAAAAGATCATCTTCCACCTCTGTAAACTGTATAAAATGCTGAATAAATATCTGACAATCATTTATCACGTTGGCTTTACTTGAGCAAACAGAACTACAGTGTGATTTTTGTCAGAGGGACTCGATAACTCTAACGGGCCAACAAAACCAAACAGTTTGAGAGCGCAAGTGAAACTTCAGCGAGTGCTTCCACACATGCCCTCCTACAGTGAGCGGTTAGCTTAGCATTCCTGTGGCTATGAGGATTTATTTTAACATATGCAAAGACTGCACCACCACTCTGGTAATGATGGCGTCCTCCCAAATCTCAAAGCCTGGATAGATACGTGGTTTGGACACACCCAAAAACCCTCCACTTCCCCAACACATGACATAATCTCCTCTGTGCAGGGAGGACAGAAATAGACAGCGAATCAGGGACTCCAGAAACTGGCCTAGAAGAGACAGAAGGGCTAGCTAATGAACAAAGTGGTCATAGAAAAAAAGGAATAGGTCATGAACCAAAAAATGTATCGGCATTTGCCCACTTCCTGTTCCTGTCTGGAAATCAATAACCCACTGGTCACCACCCCTAAGCTAAAGGAGGCTAATGTTGGGCTATAAAGGAACTACAGCACGGTCACATGACTTCAGGTCACCACCGCTAAGCTAAAGGAGGCTAATGTTGGGCTATAAAGGAACTACAGCACGGTCACATGACTTCAGGTCACCACCGCTAAGCTAAAGGAGGCTAATGTTGGGTTATAAAGGAACTACAGCACGGTCACATGACTTCACGTCACCACCGCTAAGCTAAAGGAGGCTAATGTTGGGCTATAAAGGAACTACAGCACGGTCACATGACTTCACGTCACCACCGCTAAGCTAAAGGTGGCTAATGTTGGGCTATAAAGGAAGTACAGCACGGTCACATGACTTCACGTCTCCACCGCTAAGCTAAAGGAGGCTAATGTTGGGCTATAAAGGAACTACAGCACGGTCACATGACTTCAAGTCTCCACCGCTAAGCTAAAGGCAGCTAATGTTGGGCTATAAAGGAACTACAGCACGGTCACATGACTTCACGTCTCCACCGCTAAGCTAAAGGAGGCTAATGTTGGGCTATAAAGGAAGTACAGCACGGTCACATGACTTCACGTCTCCACCGCTAAGCTAAAGGCAGCTAATGTTGGGCTATAAAGGAACTACAGCACGGTCACATGACTTCACGTCTCCACCGCTAAGCTAAAGGCGGCTAACGTTGGGCTATAAAGGAAGTACAGCACGGTCACATGACTTCACGTCTCCACCGCTAAGCTAAAGGCAGCTAATGTTGGGCTATAAAGGAACTACAGCACGGTCACATGACTTCACGTCTGCACCGCTAAGCTAAAGGAGGCTAATGTTGGGCTATAGAGGAACTACAGCACGGTCACATGACTTCACGTCTCCACCGCTAAGCTAAAGGAGGCTAATGTTGGGCTATAGAGGAACTACAGCACGGTCACATGACTTCACGTCTCCACCGCTAAGCTAAAGGAGGCTAATGTTGGGCTATAAAGTAGGGTGACCAGATTTGAGGTGGCGAAAAAGAGGACACTTGCGATTGTTGGGGGGGAAGTCTAAGTACAGTAGACTTCTGTGCAAAGCGCCATTCAATTTAAGTACATGCTTAATGGTCCCATGAAAAACTGTGAAAACCGGACGTTTTCATGAATTTATAAAACCCCCCCGGACGCTCCGGACAGGACATAAAAAGAGGACATGTCCGGGCAAAAGAGGACGTCTGGTCACCCTATATAAAGGAAGTACAGCACGTACAAACTTGATTAAGTTTAGTCAGCTCATTTGTCCACTGATGTATTTTAGTGTCAGCCAAGCCCAAAATACATTCAAAAAACCATTGACTTCTAGTACAGAGAACAGGAAGTGGTGAAATGCTGACTCATTTCAGGGTTTTAGGACTCATTCCTGCACTATTCTATTGACCAACTCTGTTCTCCTTTAACAGTCTCATGACTCCTTATCACTGTGAGAAAATATGAAAGTCTGGACCCCTCTGCTCTGCTTTACCTCTTCTCCGATACTTCACCTCCTTCCCAACCTCACCACCTTGTCTTCCTGGATCCCTGCTACCACATTCCTCTGGCCTCCGCTCAGAGGTAATGCAACGCAGCGGTGTGGAGGTCAGGGGAGCATTTACAGGTACTGAACATTAAACTAGCATTCACGCTCAAAGCTGCAGGTCAGAGGTCGCAGCTCAGACTCTGCTTCTTTAGTTATTAAATGTAGAGAGGACACAGAAACATCGGGTTTTGGTTTAAGGGAGAACAGGAAGTCAAAAGCATCTGGATAAATCAGACTGCGATAAGATGAGCTGGAAAATATCATGTTCTGTAGAGGGTGTCAAATTAGAGCAGTGTGTGTTACTTCTGGGGCAAAACACTGTGAATTTAAATCTGCAGAACCAGGTTTATCTTCCATGTAACAACAGCCAGGTGTCGGACAGCGCTGCAGAGGCCAGATGTTTTGAAAGTGAAATGATCACAGCTAATGCAATGGAAAAAGCCAATGAATTATTAACTTCAAACGACACACATGCAAAGGAAAACGTGCATTCTATGAAAGATTTGATCATTAAGTTGTTTAAACTTTGATGTGGATGCAACAATCAGATACTGATATTAAATGTTGTGCAGATACTGACTCAAAAAGCTGGATTGAGTATCGGTGGCAATGGGATCTGATCTATTCAATTCAGTTCTATGTTTCTGTCTGATTACATGTACGACGGCCTGTATCAGCAGCACGTTCACATAGATATTGATCGGTATTTACTGCTAGTTTGTGACTTAATTGTGATTAAAAGTGTACATTTGGTTCTCATATTACACATGCGATGGTTACCGTTGAACTGTAAGTTCTTTGAGCCGAGTTCCTAATGCATGAAGACTTGTTTTAATAACAAATAAATGCTGCAGTTGTGATGTTTTTGCCGACCCTGAAGGCAGCATCTCCCTGGTTCCCTGCGCAAAAAGCCAATTCTTTATTCCCATTGGATTTTGGATTATTTCAGAAAACATTTTGAAATACGTCTCATTAGCCACCTGGTCTGAGAGACTGCTGATACAAGGGGTCATAAGCATGCTGTTTCACTGGCTTCTTAAATAATCATGCACCAACTCAAACTCATTCCTCATGAAGAGAGGAACTTGGATTAGTCCGTCAGCGTCATTACACAATCGGACGAGATTTACAGAGGGCATGCACATGCACAGACCACACTTTGTTTCTAGGAGGAAGCCGGGTAAACACTTGCCTGGAGCTTGAATGCTTTGGGAGATTCGGGCTGTTTGTTACGGATAAACAAATGCAAGTGTTAAAAACCTGTCACAAGCAACAGGAAACACGGGTGTGGATGACGAGAAGCAGGAGGGAAGATATCCTAGGTTAGCAGGGGATTAATACACATTTAATATCAGCTAAATATCAAAACTAGCACAGTTACATTTTGGGTAAAACACGTTCTAGCTGAGAGTAAAACAAAGTAAATACTGGGAAACAGACCTTATCTAACTGTAAATATGAACACAACCAACAGACAAGAAGAAATGAGGAGAGTAGAGCCGAGGACAGACGAGAGGGACAAGAGATAAGGAGAGGAGGAGACACTAGAGATGAGAGACAAGAAGAGATGAGGAGCCGAGGAAAGATGAGAGAAAAGGAGGGAGGAGAGGAGGCTTGTTGAGGACAGAGGAGGAAGTGAACTCACAGGAATGTTGTGGTCTTTGCGTCCTTTGTGTGAGGAGGCGACGTGGGCCAGATACTGGATCACCTTCTTAGTGTTCTCCGTCTTTCCGGCTCCTGACTCTCCTCTGGAAACAACGAGGGCAAACAGCATGGGTTTACACAGAGCAACTGTAGTCACTGAAGAAGGAGACTCTTATTTTGAAAGAGACTCTTATTTTGGAAGAGACTCTTATTTTGAAATAGACTCTTGTTTTAAAATAGACTCTTATTTTGAAATAGACTCTTGTTTTGAAATAGACCCTTATTTTGAAATAGACTCTTATTTTGAAATAGACTCTTGTTTTGAAATAGACTCTTATTTTGTAATTTTGACGTCCATTGGTCTGTTTTCTAAATCCGTCCACTGGTCTTTTTTTTTTTTTACTGGAGAGCGCTGTGGTTTGAGTGCCAGAGTTTCCAGGCTCTGCTCTCTAATGATAGCTGTGTTCAAGCAGAGCTCCCACAGAACCCACAACCAACATGGAAACCAGTCCAGCAACACTACATCCACATACCGGTGGCTTTAGTCTAGCTGGTTATTAGATGCCCAGAGACCACTGCTGCTGCACCAATGGGCGAGCCCTCAAACACATAGCAGATATAGGTCAAATAGACCCAGTTTGGCTTGATGTCTTGTTACGATTGATGCTCTACTTAGTGGTGGAGGAATAAAGTTCCACTACAAGCTGCATAAGTATTATAGAGGACCAGAATGAGAGCATGCATCACCCCAGTTTCAAAGTCTCTGCACTGGTCCTTTTGTTTTTTAAAGGTCTTCGTTCTAGCTATTTATTAGATTTGCGTTTAACCCACGGACCCTGTAGTATCCTTCTTTTGGTATTGGCTTTTTAATATAGCTTAACTCAAGACCAACCGTTGCTATTAATTGAGAGTATTCTTGTTTAATTCAGTGCAATATTTACTGTTTTCTTTTGACCTTTACAGTCAGAGCATTGTGTGTAAGGATTGAGAGGGCAGTGCTTAAGACTGGGAGGCAAGATTTTCAGAATGGGCGGCAGGGTTTAAGGATGGGCCCAATGGGTGAAGATGATGGCAAAAGATCCAGGGAAAATCCTGAAGTCTGAGTGATTATGTCCTCCAGTGTCACGCCATTGTAGCTTCATGTGTGACTTTCATAGGAATGAACAAGGCCCCATTCCCAACGATACAACCAGTTCTCTGTGGTTGAGAACCTTGACTGAGGTGGTACCAAAGAAGTACAGACACCATTTGCACATGGAAAACATAAACAAAGTGTTGAGTCGTGGAAAGGAGGCGTTGGAATATGGATCTCCTGACTCACATCTGCTGCTGAACACACTCTCATAACCCGGTCAGACGTTTCTCAACTTAAGTGAGAGCTTCTACAAGTTCTCACGGCCACTCCCTGCTCTCCTGGGGATGAAGCGTATAGACACAGCCTAATCACATCGGCTTCCTTCACCCTGACATCCAATGAGACCGGACACAGGTTTTTCTATTGGTGTAAATTCACACAACTATTGATCCCCAGGAACTGATTATTGTCCTGCTCCTGTTGAAGTCATTCTGGAACCATTACTGCTGAACCACTCGAAAGCTTCTCTAATTCTGAAGTATGTGAAATATGTCCATGGAATTTCAATTGGATTAAGAGTGTTTGTCTCAAAGTCCATGCCGTGTTTTTATCCTGAGGCAGACTTCAGAAACAGCTCTGAGACCATGGGGTCCTTCATCTTTGTAATGCACAAAGAGAAGTTAACTTTATGATTTCAGGAGGGAAATGTAGTTTTATAGCAGCAAAATTTGGAATAGAAAAAGGGTCGTTTTCTGAAGTGATGAAGATCTATCATCTTATTCTGACTTTGAGATTCTTTCAAGGGTTTATTTCATCTGTTTTTATTTCCACATATTGTATTCATCATATACTCCCAACTGATGCCTTTGTAATGAAAATAATACTAATAATATAAAACGTCTTACAGTGATAGGTCAACTTCTCTCAACACGAACCATGCTTTTATTTTGAAAAGGATGCGAATTAAGTACAATTTCAGGTTCCTTCCTTGAGTATTTTCATGTAATATGTTATACATGTACTCGACTACCTTTTGGAAGCCAGTATTGTAGCTGCTCTGAATCTGAAACACGTTATGCAACAGCGCTTCCTTGACAGCGTAAACTCGAGCCACATTGGAAGAGTGTGGCACTTAATTACTCTCCGCCAGAGAAGATGAAGGCAGGGCAACCAAACCACACTCATAAAAAAGCTATTTGAAACCAAACCTTTAAATAACACAGCAGGACGATGGGAGATGGCCAACTGACTCAGGGTTAGAGAAACAAGAAGACCGATGAGTAATGAAGATATAATTCAGAAGTGATGATCCAATGAAATGAGATTAGCTAGTAATTTAATGGACATTTCAGAAAACCCTATTAAGGTGCAGCTATATAATCTTAAGACAATTTTCCAGCCCATTAAGGAAACAGAACAACCATCCATCCCATCAGAGGAACCTCAGCAGAAGAGAGGAGGAAACTTACGTGCAAAGGATGGATTGGTCCTCACGATCTGTAAGGAGAACAAGAGAGAGAAAACACAGTCAGCATCTTCACAACCTCTCCATCCCATCATTACAGCTAGAGGAATTACAAGGAGGCACACTCAAATGCAACCAAGGCATCAATACAGAGGAACAGAATGCTGGGTACATTTAAGGTACACATAGAGAAAAGACATTAATACCACTTCACGGTCACATGACTTCACGTCACCACCGCTAAGCTAAAGGCGACTAACGTTGGGCTATAAAGGAACTACAGCACGGTCACATGACTTCACGTCACCACCGCTAAGCTAAAGGCGGCTAACGTTGGGCTATAAAGGAACTACAGCACGGTCACATGACTTCACGTCACCACCGCTAAGCTAAAGGACGCTAACGTTGGGCTATAAAGGAACTACAGCACGGTCACATGACTTCACGTCTCCACCGCTAAGCTAAAGGCGGCTAACGTTGGGCTATAAAGGAACTACAGCACGGTCACATGACTTCACGTCACCACCGCTAAGCTAAAGGCGGCTAACGTTGGGCTATAAAGGAACTACAGCACGGTCACATGACTTCACGTCACCACCGCTAAGCTAAAGGATGCTAACGTTGGGCTATAAAGGAACTACAGCACGGTCACATGACTTCATTTCACCACCTGAGCTCTACAAAGAACTACAAGGACCAGAACCCAGAGTATAAGCAAAATGCAAATGGTTTAAGGGGTTTAAAGCTCTTGTATCCCACCATAGCTCAGCATCTTCTTCTTCTTCTCCTTGAGTAATGCTTTTGGTTCCAGGTCTTGTATTCTGTGTGGCCTCCAGCTGCGGACATTCTTGTGGCAGGAAGTGAGGGGATTTTACATTTCCTGACGAAGACAACACCTCCACATTCCTGAACTACAACAAACTGCCCCCCATATCCACGGCTCAGGGTATACAGTACATGCCTTGATGAAGTCTTGTTTATATTTCCTTTCCCATCATCTGTTCTAAAGCTCAACAACAAACACAGATATTATTCACCATGATTCCTCCCATTTGAACGCTTCCTGGACACTTCTTCTATGGAACGCCGTGAGACTTATCAAGAGTTTGACAATCAAACACGCACTCACTAAAAGCCTCCAAGCAACATCAGATCAGCTTCACGTGATTACAGCGGGAACGTGGTGACCTCATGCTTGTGAAATTAGCTGCAATCTGCAACGAATTGGGAAACAATCTGGTACAAATTGGGATAAAAAGCTGCTGCACCACTGAAGCCCAGATACCCACACGGTTAGCTCAAGTGTTGCTCTGGTGCATTAACACACACACACCATGTGATGGATAAGGCTTTCCAGCTCCTCTGGCAGCATGAGCAGTAATAGATTACATCACTCTGCTGTAATGCATTCTTTAAACCCAGATAAAGGAAAACCGAACGATGTTAAAGCGTCCAAAATCTCAAAGTCTCAAATCCAGATATCAACCCTAGAAATGATGTCCTCCATTGACCCTGATCCGAGATCTCAAATGGGAGACTGGTTGCAAGATGTGTTTGTGATCAAGTGCCATGAACACAGGCCACCGATCAATCCCTGCTGATAGAAATACAACTAACACACACACCTGGACATCCATTAGAGCTACTCTGTCTTTATTCCCTGCACGCCCGAAACCCATTTCCCCCAGATTACCAGTGAAGCCCTCTTTCTACTTCCCATTTGACCTCCATCACCATCACATATTAGCCCCCATTTTTTTCTCCAAATGGTGCGCCCCCTGCGTGTTGTTTCATCTTGCTGTGTTCATGATATGTGCTTTAATAGATGCTGAAACCACGTTTTGATTTTGCTCTTGTATGTTTTCTGGCATGCCATCAACCTGCAGATGAGAGCTACATTTCCAGGGGTGTCCAAACTGCGGTCCGTTTCTAATCGGCACTCATTCTAAAAGTAAAATGGAATATGACACACACATGAAACTTGTGCTTGTCTTATATTAACCTACATTTGATTGATTGATTGGTTGACTTATGAGGCAATATTCCTCTAGTGAGCAGCTCTCGTATGTGGCCCTCAGTAAGAGGTGTTTGGACCCCCCTGATCTAAGTGTCCTGAGCTGTTTCAAAGAGCGATAGCGTGCATCCATCTCCTCCATGCTCCCACCTTCGCTCTCTTGGCAGCGACCTCTTCCTCCAACGCTACACAGCCACTAACAGCTGGGTCGTATTTACCCAGGGTGCCATGCTGGCTGGGCTTGGGTGGACCAATCAGCCTGCTCTTCCTTTCCAGTAGCTCATTACTGCCTCACTAAATCTTTACCCCCCTTTGTGTTTCCCCTTTCACTCTGCTGCTCTCATTTCCCCCTCGTGAATGGTGCAAAGCCAGACCTCTACGGAGCGGAAATTCACTCAAATCCCTTTTCCACACCAGCAACATGTGTTTCTAATTAATCACCTCATCAGGACTTTTAGTTAAGTTCCTCCGCAACAGCAACTCACAGCCGGTGATTTAGGGGATGTTAAAGTCAGATGGAAAGTAGTTCATGTTTCCAGTCTGCTGGGAAACAAATCTACATGTTTTCACGGGAAAAGGAGGCTTTCAACCAATCAGTACGGCTACCACGGTTCACTGTAGGGGGAAATATTTCACTTCCACTCCATTGACAAGACAAAGTAGTTCTAAAAACTAGGTATAGGTGTTTTCAGGGGCTTTATAAAATATTAATATGGATTGTTTTCAGTGTTTTTCAGAAAAAAAAGTGGAAAATAAACAATCATACGATATAATCATCCCAAATTCTTTTTAAACAAAGTGAAAATATAAAAATTGGCCGTGAGAAAAAAATACGTCACTAATGAAGGGCTAAATTAAAGCTAACACAACATAAAAGTGTAATATTATTTACATATAGTGTGCAGGAAGGACATATTAAATTAAATATAGATGGAGGCTGTGGCGCAGTGGGATTGTGCGCTGATCACAATCAACACTATGAAGACAAATCGCGCGCAGTGCCCACACAGAGAGTGACGATAGCCGCCGTTAGCTAGCTTCAATGCTAGGTGTTAGTGTACTCGTGTTGGTGGGGCAGCGGTGGCAAAGACCATTGGGAATTTCCCCTCTGTGGGATGGTTATATTCTTCCTCATTAACTATAGAAAAGAAAACATATGTGTAATTCTTATTCGTCTAGTGCTTCGTTCATTGAAACAGCCGCTATCGTTAGCCAAGATGTCGGTCGTTGAGTGTGAGAAGTGTCCACAATAATGATTGCAAGCCGTTGAATTTAATCAAAATAATATCGTAGTAGACTTTGCAACATCAGAAAAGATTGGACATATCCTGATCAAATCATCCCTGTTAATCAATCTCCCAAATTAAGAAACGTTGCATTCGTTCTAGACTATTTTCCGCTCCAATCCACTGCAGAAACTCCCCGTTCTGACTCCCTGACTGTGTTAGGAGACGGTTCTGTGTGGCACAGCAGGCTTTCCCATCGCTGCTGATCATTTATCCCTCATGCAGGATTTAACAAACCCTCATTCTTCACATTCCCGAGCAATCCCCCCTCCGATCGGTACAATAAAACCCCATAATCGACCTCATTTAACCCAGCATCCCCTTCCTGACTGTACCTCAAATGATAGTCCTGTTGCAGCCCCTGTTTGCAGACCCTTTACAAGCACTAAAACCTATACAACACACTACAGGAGAGGAAGGCCCCAACAAGCACAATAGGGCGCCTTTGAATAATGAATTCAGTTTTTTTCCACCCCTGACTGTTAGTGATTTGTGCTTAATGTTCCAAAAAGAATAAGCCTTGAAAATCTGGGCACCAAAGAACAGCTGAAAAGCTTTGACGATTCCTAACCTCAACCATTCTCCATATCCATCACTGAAACCAAACCTTAGTGTTTAAAAACATTCTCAGCAATCCAGAATCATAATGACGTCCATTTATTGTCAATGATCCTCGGAAATCCGGCCCAAATTCAATGCAGGCCCCTTAAAGTCTGACCCACACACGGTTGTTTGAATGTTAAATCAGTCAGTCTATGATCACATTAACACGTATTCTCATTAATCTCAGGCGTGGGACAACCAGAGAAAACCATGAGGAAAAGTTCCTCTGCAGACTTTTTTACAGATAAAAGGAACTCACTGACCTCTCTCTATTCTCATTCCTCACTCCACACTGATATACACCTGAACATCAGCAGGAGAGGACTCTTTAAAGTAGAAACGCTACATACTGATATACACCTGAACATCAGCAGGAGAGGACTCTTTAAAGTAGAGACACTACATACTGATATACACCTGAACATCAGCAGGAGAGGACTCTTTAAAGTAGAGACACTACATACTGATATACACCTGAACATCAGCAGGAGAGGACTCTTTAAAGTAGAGACACTACATACTGATATACTCCTGAACATCAGCAGGAGAGGACTCTTTAAAGTAGAGACTCTACATACTGATATACACCTGAACATCAGCAGGAGAGGACTCTTTAAAGTAGAGACACTACATACTGATATACACCTGAACATCAGCAGGAGAGGACTCTTTAAAGTAGAGACTCTACATACTGATATACACCTGAACATCAGCAGGAGAGGACTCTTTAAAGTAGAGACGCTACATACTGATATACACCTGAACATCAGCAGGAGAGGACTCTTTAAAGTAGAGACTCTACATACTGATATACACCTGAACATCAGCAGGAGAGGACTCTTTAAAGTAGAGACTCTACATACTGATATACACCTGAACATCAGCAGGAGAGGACTCTTTAAAGTAGAGACACTACATACTGATATACACCTGAACATCAGCAGGAGAGGACTCTTTAAAGTAGAGACACTACATACTGATATACACCTGAACATCAGCAGGAGAGGACTCTTTAAAGTAGAGATTCTACATACTGATATACACCTGAACATCAGCAGGAGAGGACTCTTTAAAGTAGAGACACTACATACTGATATACACCTGAACATCAGCAGGAGAGGACTCTTTAAAGTAGAGACTCTACATACTGATATACACCTGAACATCAGCAGGAGAGGACTCTTTAAAGTAGAGACACTACATACTGATATACACCTGAACATCAGCAGGAGAGGACTCTTTAAAGTAGAGACACTACATACTGATATACACCTGAACATCAGCAGGAGAGGACTCTTTAAAGTAGAGACACTACATACTGATATACACCTGAACATCAGCAGGAGAGGACTCTTTAAAGTAGAGTCACTACATACTGATATAGACCTGAACATCAGCAGGAGAGGACTCTTTAAAGTAGAGACTCTACATACTGATATAGACCTGAACATCAGCAGGAGAGGACTCTTTAAAGTAGAGACGCTACATACTGATATACACCTGAACATCAGCAGGAGAGGACTCTTTAAAGTAGAGACGCAACTTTTTAAAAACATGTAAACAGTTCTCTTAAAAACATGCTCTAACCTCTCGGGTCTTTAAAGCTGGATGGAACTCATAGGTTCAGCATCGGGAATCGAGCTCTCACGATTCGCTTCATAAAATAAGTCGTAAAACGCTACGGCACATGGGGAAAATCCTAACGTCATGGCAACAGCTTCACATATGTGAGAAATCCTGATGAGCTGCTCTCTAATAAACTACTGTGTGTGTGTGTGTGTGTGTGTGTGTGTGTGTGTGTGTGTGTGTGTGTGTGTGTGTGTGTGTGTGTGTGTGTGAGGGTGGAATATGGTGATTGTATTAGTGCATATACTCATAATTGCCAAAAGCAGCGGACGGAATCCAGGGCTAATTAACACCACAAAGCCCTATGTGTGTGTGTGTGTGTGTGTGTGTGTGTGTGTGTGTGTGTGTGTGTGTGTGTGTGTGTGTGTGTGTGCGTGCGTGCGTGCGTGCGTGCGTGCGTGCGTGCGTGCGTGTGTGTCACATTCCCAGACAGTGGAGGAAGCAGTGTGATGTGGGAAGGGTCCTGCAGTGTGTAACTGTCACTTGGAAGCTTCCGGACCATTACGATAAGACGTAGAAAGGTAGAGGGGAATAATGCACAACAAACACACTTAGAAGAAATACGTGTTGGATTGAGGTTAAGCAAACAGTCCCTGATAGTCTACTAAAGTAAAATTAGCAACACCAAATGATTAGAAGTGAGGTACTGAAACATATTGTGTTTGTAAATGTAAAAAGCAGCTGGAAACTATGAGCGATAAATACATCTAGTGAAGTAAAACCTACAATATATTCCTCCAAATTGTAATGAAATAGGAGTAAAAAAGCCAGAAGTACTCAGACACTTCACTTAAAAGTCACCTATGCGCGAAATCCAATCTCTCTTCTGTCCTGATCCATCTTTATAAAAACCCGTCTGAAAATCAGCTGAGCAGATTTCAGCCACTTACTGAATATTCTTTTGGGTTGTGCAACCATTATCCAATAAGCAACCAAGGTAACCCCCCTGAATCTCCATTGTGTGTTTTTTAAACCAATCATCTCTCAAAGGGGGCGTGGCCAGCAGCAGCTCATTAGCATTTAAAGCTACAGACACCGAATCAGCACTTTTGGATATTGCACAACTCCATATATTGCGTTTTCACAGCAGTGCAGATCCTGTTTTCATTACAACTTGTACCAGCGCTCCCGGTGAAAGGGTTTTATAATCCGGTCGAGTTATGATGTCAGCTGATCGAAACATCAGCAGGTATTTGGGCTCTTATGAAACAGATCTTTTTGTTCTTTTATTTGCCGTGTTCTCCGCTGCGTGACCAAACAGCTCAACTGTGTTAGTCACTGCAGTGCTGTTGAACCAGCTGCCAGTCAGGCATTCATGAGCCCTGAACAGAAGGGCAGACACTGAGCCGTGTGTGTGGTGTGTGTGTGTATGCTGGAATTCGGATTCCCCCCCTGGTTTCCCTCCCCAGCAGCTCTGGGCCTCCTGGGTGTGGAACAGGCGTTGTTTTCAGCGCTGCGATAGAAGTGACATTAAGGGGAAATGAGGGGCAGGTGTGTGTGTGTGTGGGGGGGGGGGGGTCAGAATGCAGCAGAAGGTATGTCTGTTTTCACGGTTATTAGATGTTTTATCATCAGCTGAAACACAGTCGTCCTTTGTGCCAATCAGGGACAAAAAAGCAATGCAGACTATGCAGCTTCGGAGCAGACGTTCCTCTGATCAGGCCTATAGTTAGCCTATGTCTGGATTATGAGTCCTGGTCCTGCCTGACCTCTAAGGTATTATTCCTTGGCGTCACCTGGAAGATGTTTGACATCCTTCTGTTCACTCTCTAACATTCTGACATATTTCACCGTCAATTCTGGGGTTTCTTTGGGGGTGTCTCTCTCTAAAAGCCCCCTGAGACAAATGTATGACTCGTAAATATTGGGCTACATCCTTAAGACTTGCAGATGAGATGCATTGCTTTCACTCTCAGGGCTTCTAACACATGGGTGGAGACCATCCGAACTCCCCATGCCAGTCTCAGGAAGTCCCCCTGAGCATCTGGCACATTTCCTCCCAGAAGAGTGTGAGGTGAAGAGTGTGGGGGGGGTGTGGTGGGAAAGGAGTGGGACCAGATAGGGAAAATGGAGATAGCAGAGGGGACGGGACCATGGTGGCACAATGGAGAGAGCAGATATAAATAACATCACGTCACCGAACGACGGCAGATGAAACCCTCAGTGTGTTTCTGTTTCCAGGCTGGAGCTGAGATCACTGGCAGAAATAGACCATCATCATGGGATAATAAATCCCCCCCCCCTTACTGAAATGACAGCAGTGTGTGAGGCCAAAGACAGGAAGCTATTCTCACTATTTTACAACCTGAGCTTCCTCTCCAGTTTGTCTCTTTCTCTCACCTATCTGAACCCCCCCAGCACCTTCAACACACAAACTTCAGTTTGTTTGAAGCCAATAAACATGGACTCAACCCAAATAACTGAATGTTAGGTAAATATACAGACAGATGTGGGAGTGGGGGGGCTTTACAGGGGTTATGTTAATATTTTTGGCTGGTAGCACAAACTTCCTGCAGACACATAACCTTCATTAAAGGTGATTCGACTTTTTACTTACATTTTGTACAAATTATACAGAAAAAAACCAAAGATTTTTGTTTAAAATGGGTAAACTGGTAGACCACCACAGAGAAAGCATCCTGACCCCCTACAGGTGCACCATAGAGAGCATCCGACCCTCTACAGGTGTACCATAGAGACGATCCTGACCCTCTACAGGTGCACCATAGAGAGCATCCTGACCCTCTACAGGTGTACCATAGAGAGTATCCGACCCTCTACAGGTGTACCATAGAGAGCATCCTGACCCTCTACAGGTGTACCATAGAGAGCATCCTGACCCTCTACAGGTGCACCATAGAGAGCATCCTGACCCTCTACAGGTGCACCATAGAGAGCATCCTGACCCTCTACAGGTGCACCAGAGAGAGGATCCTGACCCCCTACAGGTGCACCATAGAGAGCATCCTGACCCCCTACAGGTGCACCATAGAGAGCATCCTGACCCTCTACAGGTGTACCATAGAGAGCATCCTGACCCTCTACAGGTGTACCATAGAGAGCATCCTGACCCTCTACATGTGTACCATAGAGAGCATCCTGACCCCCTACAGGTGTACCATAGAGAGCATCCTGACCCTCTACAGGTGCACCATAGAGAGGATCCTGACCCTCTACAGGTGTACCATAGAGAGCATCCTGACCCTCTACAGGTGTACCATAGAGAGGATCCTGACCCTCTACAGGTGTACCATAGAGAGGATCCTGACCCTCTACAGGTGCATCATAGAGAGGATCATCACCAGGACGGAGCTGCCATCCATGGAGGACCTGTACTCCCAGCAGCTCAGGAAGAAAGCCCACAGGATTATCAAAGACCCCCATCACCCCGGCAAACTGATCTGTCTGGCAGGCAGTACCGCAGCATCAGGACCGAAGCCACCAGACTCAGGGACAGTTTCTTACGTCTTGTCCTTGCATTGTTGAGGAAACTGCGATCAGAGTTTTCCATACATTGCTTGACTACACCTGGGTGGTGTTTATGTAACGATATTAATATCTTGAATATTGTTTAATGTTTTAACCATATTACTTCCAGAAAATAAAGAACTTGCATGTGTACTTAGTTCTGCCTTTCTGCTGGAATACAACAAATTGCAGTTGAATAAAAATGTTCTTTTGACTTAAAAATGAAAGATTTGAGGGTTTTTCACAAGCTATGAGGTCAAATATGCAACACATGACTTCCTTTAAGTATTCAATGCGTACATTGCGAGTGGACAGGCTGACTCTGTTGAGATGAAAGGAATTCGACAGTTCAATCTCAATATTTATGAACAGTGTTGCACGCACGGAGGTTAGAGTCCGTTGAACACAGCTTGTGGATTTCTGTTGTGCCGTCTGAGCTGCACTCGACAGAGCGCTGCAGATTTCCCCTTTCCGAGTCCCACAGAGCACATATTTCAAATGCTTCTGACGGAGGGGTGACAGGAGAAAAGGCTGGGAAACAGAAAAGGCGAGGTATTGAAGATGAAGCGATGGAGATGGAGAGGTGCAGCTCCCACGTGTTTCTGAAGCTTGTGGTCAACGTTGTTGGGATAATTACAAGACTCTTCGAGATGCTTTATATGCATTAAGTGTCCTGCAGATATGTGACGGCTCTACGGCAGCACAGCAGAGACAACAAGCTGTGGAAAGCACGGATCAAATTCCAAGTCAGGGGGAGGTGGGAGGAGACCGTTTAATGCAGTTTGCAAAGAGGAACTATTTGTAGCTTTTGTGCTGGCAGTAGATAAAAAACCAAGAGCGATAAACCACTTTTCCATCGAGGCGTTCCAGGGCCGGTTCTGAGACTCACGTGTCCCACTGCAAACCGGTCTTTCAGGTTTCCACTGGGAACCAGAACGGGTTCACTTGGATCACCCACTATCTGCCCGGCACGTCTACTGTTTCTAAATGGGATTTCAAAGTTTGGGGAAACGTATAGATTGCTTTTCTTATTTCTCCTCTTCGCCCCAAACACAAGACTTTGTTTCCTGCAGATTCCCCGCACCTATTCGTGTTTTTTGTACCTTTTTGTGACAGATCAGAGTCTCAAGTGGCCCTGTACTGTAGTGTTCCTGCAGCAGAGCAAGAAAACTAAACTGCTCATTACACCCCTATAACTACATAATTACACCCACATCTCACCCTCATTACTACATTGTTACAGCCATAATTACACTGCAACTAATACACCGCCATGGCAGCCGTTACACTGTTTTTACACCCGTATTACAGCCATATTCCACTGGTATTATAGACCAACGTTACACCAATGAAACAGCAATATTACACCCAGAAATACACCGTCATTACACTGTTATTCACCCCTGAATACACTCAATAACACCCATGTTACACCATTATTACACCCGTATTACTCATTTGATACCCATGTCACACTGGTATTTAATCAATGATAACATTTTCTTCTATCTTTTTCTCTTTAACACGTAGTTTACTTATTCTGGCACTCTACCTGCACTTGTTGCATCGTTGGAGGAGACTAAGCTGTATCTATTGAGCATATATAACCTTTATATCTTTGGATAGACCAGTAATCTCACACACTCACAGTTTGTTTATTCTAACAGAGTGAGCGCTGCACAACAGCAGGAGGGTCAAATTAGCCCTTCACGCCAATGAGAGGGGAGCGAGAGGGCGGTTTGTGGGAGATATGGCCCCGAAAAGTATGTGGCGATGTAATCGATTGCAGATGAGGGGGCTTGTTTGGTCCACAGTGGTTCTTTGTGATGGCTAGGCCTGCCGTAATCCAACGGGACAGGGCTGTTTTCAGGTGGTACGCCTCTGTGTTTATGCTGGCACCTCCAATATTACACCGCTAAGCTCTGCAGCCCTGCAGGAATCCACACACACAAACACACACACACACACACACACAAGGGCAGCCGGGTTTCAAACACACAGGGGGAACACACGGAAATCCAAAAATCGCAGAAAAAGGAGGAAAGGTCACGACATTTCATCACGTTTAAAAGTGAAACTAGGTCAGGGCAAAGGGAAATAGACCTAAACAGGACAATAAGAGGGAATCACTTTACAGAGAAGTTCTCTTGACAGGCTCCAGACTTCAGTGAGTGTGTTCAGTTTACGGATTAATAAATACACACGTGTCATCAGTAGCTCATTTAACAGAGTGACGGTGTCGCTGTGCAGCTGGTGTCAGCGAGAGGTCAGTGAACGCATCGCGCAGGTAACACTATCCGTCCCGCTGAGGCTCCCGGCCGCGGCGCTGTGTGTCTCTTATGACAACGCTATCCAAGAACCAGGGCGATACACGACAGAGGCTCGGCCCTAAATCATCTCAACACGACCTCTATGATTTATACCACCGTCTCTGACACACACACACACACACACACACACACACACACACACACACACACACACACACACACACACACACACACACACACACACAGAAATGAGTCCAAAAAGCCAGAGTTTTGAGTCAGCCTTGTATTACTTCCTGTCCCCTGGTCTGGAAGTCAATGGTTTTCTGATATTGTTAGCCTGAAATAAAGGCTATGGTTAACACAAGCTGAAGAGATTTTTGTTCTCCGACATAAAATACGTCAGTAAATACCGCACTGGTGGAGTCAAAAACAGAGGTTGCTAGCAAGTGTCTAAATGAGACGACTAAACGTCAGCACGCCCAACATTAGCCTCCTTTAGCTTAGCGGTGGAGACGTGAAGTCATGTGACCGTGCTGTAGTTCCTTTATAGCCCAACATTAGCCTCCTTTAGCTTAGCGGTGGTGACGTGAAGTCATGTGACCGTGCTGTAGTTCCTTTATAGCCCAACATTAGCCTCCTTTAGCTTAGCGGTGGTGACGTGAAGTCATGTGACCGTGCTGTAGTTCCTTTATAGCCCAACATTAGTCGTCTTTAGCTTAGCGGTGGTGACCTGAAGTCATGTGACCGTGCTGTAGTTCCTTTATAGCCCAACATTAGCCGCCTTTAGCTTAGCGGTAGTGACTTGAAGTCAAGTGACCGTGCTGCAGTTCCTTTATAGCTGATTTATTGCTAACCTGTGGACCAAACTCATTTTGTCTTGAAATAAATACCATACTCATTAACAACTGATGAAAAACCTATAGCAAAAAGTCTTCTAAGCAGTCGTTCTTCATCCAAGCTTCTGAAACCCATCAACCTGTAATGTCTCAGAAATGTGTTGAGCGAAGAAAAACGCATTAATGACGCCAGGTTTTAAGTTTCTTTCCATAAAACAGTCAAACATAAATGCATGACACACAACAGAGCTCCTAATAATCGGTAGGAAAATTGTCTTGAAGTGGGCTGGTGGTGGGGGGGATAAGCATAAATCACTCCTGATGTGTGATCCCCACAACAGAAATATGATTTTATCCTGCGTGAAGCCCACAGCTGTCTGCTGCCATTGCGTGTGTGTGTGTGTGTGTGTGTGTGTGTGTGTGTGTGTGTGTATAAACAGGCTTTCCCATTTGTCTGAAAGTTATCTCTCTAGTATGCTCCTCTGAACAAATCACTGAACAAAGAAGGTGTAATAAAACACACACACACACACACACACACACACACACACACACACACACACACACACACACACACACACACACACACACACACACACACATACACACACCTGTCTTGTCACTCATGCCCGGGGTGTGCCCTCCTCTCCAGCCCTCACTGCCCAAACAAGAGGCCTCATTTCCCAGGGAAGAGCTCTGCAGGGCTCCCTGTCTGCACACACACACACACACACACACACACACACACACACACACACACACACACACACACACACACACACACACACACACACACACACACACACACACACACACACACACACACACACACACACACACACACACAGCCCCCTTCAGACTGCACAAAGCCCCCATTGTGAGGCACAATGCTGCCCCCCCCCCATACCCTCTGCTCTGTTTCCCCCATAACTCCGTCCCTTCTGCCCCCACATTTCTGTTTTTCTTTCCTCTCTGCTCTCTCGGTTTTATTCCTAAATCTCATTCCTGATGTCTGCCCTCTTTCATCCCCCTTTTCCTCCCCCTTCAATATGAAGGCCTTTCCCTCTTCTCTCCCCCTTTACTCTTCTCTCAGACATTTTTCCACCTCTCACAGTGCTGGGTTACCCCTCAAATTCCCCTCCTGCTACGCTGGACAACAGATATTTCATCTCTAAGAGGGATCTGAAGATGGATTTATGAGTGTTACTGGCAAATAATCACTCTCCCCGCGGGACTGTTATTTGAGGATATGTTTTGAAAAAAAATCTGGGTCAAAAATCCTTACTTCTGTATCAAGACGCTGAAGGAGAAGCATTTGAAGCGACTTCTAGGTTATAGAAAGCAAATATACTTTGAGGATTTCTGCAGGTTTGAGTCGGCGTTGATTGCTCCGATTGCATTTACATTTGAAATGATAAAGATCCAGATACAGATAGTTCATCAGAGTCCCTTTCCACATACCTCTCCGATGTGTTAGTTAATAAATTGAGTGGGACATAACAAACACGTTTTGCCTACAGTGCGATCTGTGCAGCTCCCAATATTCAACCATGGAGGTCTACAGAAATCCCACCGTGTGAGTTTCCAGTATCTCTTTGCCAAGCTGCAATCTAAATTCAGTCAATAAATATTGCCTCGCCTGCTGGAAAAGCGTACACAAATGCATAATGTTGGATGCTGCTATACGGAGTTTTGTGCCGAAGTATCTTTGGCATTCACTGCAGGAAATCACTAACTACGCTGCAGTGCAGTACAGTACACTAATCTGTCAAAAATCACAAATAGACACAGGAAACGAAGCCTTGTGGTTGGGCGAAGAGGTGGGATAAGAGAACATGTCTCTGTTGTCAGAGGCCTAACCATGGCAACCCTGGCTGTACCCTGACGTGGAGGCGTGAGGAGAAGGTGGACATTCCTCACACTCGTCCTCCTGTGTTCCCCGATCAAAAGAGGAGAAGCTAACCGAGCCGCAGCAGAGCTTCAAGCAGCGCAGTCGTTTGTGTTTTCCATGTTAAGTGAAAGGCGACCGCAATGCAATTCAATGATGTGGGGAATTTTCCTCTTCAGCCTCTTCTAAACCAGAACATTGTGGCTGAAAGAAAGATCAAGAGAGAGAGAGAGAGAGAGAGAGAGAGAGAGAGAGAGAGAGAGAGAGAGAGAGAGACAGACAGAGAGAGAGAGGAGGGAAGAGTGGGCAAACTAAAGCTAAGAAAAAGAGTGGAAATGAGAGGCCAGCTGCTCTACTCACTGAGAGAAAGTAATTATGAAGCGGGAGGAGATCGTAAGGATTTAGCTAAATATTCGGGGGGCTTTTCTCCCCCTGATCAGGACATGAACCCCACCGAACAGACTGAAGGAGATCCAGTCATTAACACACACACAAAAAAAGGGGGTGTATTTTTGTACACCAATCGGAAGTTAGCATTGCATCGGTTCCATTGAGAAAAAGCCAATAGGATATTTCTATTGGCTTTTGAAGTATTGCAAACCAAAGAAAAAGTTCTGCGGGAATTGGTTATGATACTTAGTAAGCCGACCAAGAGTTAGCATCTCCCTGGTTCCAATGGAAAAAACCCAATGTGGTTTTTTCCATTGGATTTCAGAAAACTTATAAAGGAACTACAGCACGGTCACATGACTTTACGTCACCATCGCTAAGCTAAAGGAGGCTAATGTTGGGCTAAAAAGGAACAACAGCACGGTCACATGGCTTTACGTCACCACTGCTAAGCTAAAGGAGGCTAATGTTGGGCTAAAAAGGAACAACAGCACGGTCACATGGCTTTACGTCACCACTGCTAAGCTAAAGGAGGCTAATGTTGGGCTAAAAAGGAACAACAGCACGGTTACATGGCTTTACGTCACCACTGCTAAGCTAAAGGAGGCTAATGTTGGGCTATAGAGGAACTACAGCACGGTCACATGACTTCACGTCTCCACCGCTAAGCTAAAGGAGGCTAATGTTGGGCTGTAAAGGAACTACAGCACGGTCACATGACTTCACATCTACACCGCTAAGCTGAAGGCGGCTAATGTTGGGCTATAAAGGAACTACAGCACGGTCACATGACTTCACGTCACCACCGCTAAGCTAAAGGAGGCTAATGTTGGGCTGTAAAGGAACTACAGCACGGTCACATGACTTCACATCTACACCGCTAAGCTGAAGGCGGCTAATGTTGGGCTATAAAGGAACTACAGCACGGTCACATGACTTCACGTCACCACCGCTAAGCTAAAGGAGGCTAATGTTGGGCTATAAAGGAACTACAGCACGGTCACATGACTTCACGTCACCACCGCTAAGCTAAAGGCGGCTAATGTTGGGCTATAAAGGAACTACAGCACGGTCACATGACTTCACGTCACCACCGCTAAGCTAAAGGAGGCTAATGTAGGGCTATAAAGGAACTACAGCACGGTCACATGACTTCACGTCACCACCGCTAAGCTAAAGGCGGCTAATGTTGGGCTATAAAGGAACTACAGCACGGTCACATGACTTCACGTCACCACCGCTAAGCTACAGGTGGCTAACGTTGGGCATGATGGCGTTTAGTCATCTCATTTGGACACTTCTCAGCAATCACCGTTTTCAAATTCAATCGAAGGGCATTACTGAGGTATTTCATTTCGTAGAACAAAACTTTAAAATCTCTGGTGTTAATCACAGACTTTATTTTAATATAACAACCAACAACACATTCAAAAAACCAGAGGAGGGAACAGGGAGTGCTAAACTGCTGTCTCATTTAAAGAGTCATTCCTGCACCTCTCTTTAACACTCTCAAAAGTCTCATTGCTGTCTCCTTAAACACTGCCCCTCACAAAGTGACACCTCTATCCGAGTTTCCAGGGGGAAGGTTATTTTGGTCGCACACACACATTCGAACGTAGGTATCCATGGTGACACACAGGGTAAATATGCCGCTCGGACGACCGTGACAATGCGACAGTGACTCAGCGGGAAGAATTTAGCACAGCATGGCACGGTAAGCCGGGAAAGAGATGACCTCATTCCACCGGCTGCTCTGTCCACAGGAATGAACACCGGCGGCAGGGGGAAAGAGGGTCAGGGAGAAGAAGAGAGGCGTCCCATTTCCAGACAAACATGTTGCATAGAGATAGAAGGATGGGGGGGGGACGAGGGACTGTGTGTGTGTTGGAAAAAAAGGTGGAGCTTTTGGGCTCAAATCTTTACATGAGAGGCAATCAAAGCGTCAGAATGGATGCACTTACCCCATTTATCAACCACAATGAGCTCCTTTTGAGGTCCTTTTTGGGGCTAGTGTTGGTTCAATTAGCAAAGACGGAGTGTCAAAATGCCATCGTTGACGTTCTTACTTCAACCAGCGACTCCACTATGAATTGCCCTCAAAGCATGTTGCTCTCTTACTAAAGAAGAGGGACTTAATTGCAAGCAAAACTTCTCTGACAACTAACTACTTTTCTACATTTCCACCTACACCATTGTACTCTTCCCTTAACACTTTCCGCTCTTCTCCCAACAACTTTCTACCAACTGAATACTCTTTTCTCCAACAGCTCTAATAAGTTTCTACTCTTTGTCTTACTCGCCATGAACTGTTGTCCCAGCCTACGATGTAAGTCTTTCTTTTCCGAATAAACAAATAGTTGGTACCCGAGTTCAACCGATTTTTGGGGCCTCTGCAGTTGACACGTTAGAAATGTTTTGAAATCAAGCTCCGTTTCCAGCTCCAACTCCAGAGCAGCCGTTGATCTGCCTCTATGGAAAAGCAATATATGTGATGTGGCCATGGGCTCCAGTCTGAGTTTCAGCTGAGTAGATGTACCGACAGCGAGGCTTCAGCACATCAATCAGAAACCAAAACCCTGGAGCTTCCCAGCTGCACACTCACCCAGACAATCAGGGACACATTGAGGCTGAAGGGACGAATAAAATGCAAAAAACCAAGGGAAAGATTGCTATTTATAGAATCAAATCCTTCAGATGTGACACAAACGGGAGAAACTGAAGCAGAGAGGCTGTCCACACCCTGATCACAGCAGTTCTTCTACATCACAGATTCACCGACAGTCAATCAGAACCAAAGTGGGTCGCATTCATGTTGCTTGTGGGTGTCTTTTGTTCAGATCTTATGAAGCACACACAGAGGTACAAGTGCTCTCTTCAAGTCAATCAGACCTTATTTCAGGACAACAACCAAAAGTGCTCCAATGCCGACTCATACCAGGGTTTTAGGACTCATTCCTGACCCGCTATACCAAGATCAATAATAGCAATGGTCGGTTAGAAGAAAGAGCCGCTTTGCCGTACCTTGAAGCATGCAGCGGTACGCCGACTCAGAGATGGCGTAGATGTGTGGCGGCATCTCGTGCCTCTTCTTCCCCCGGTACATCTCGATGATGTTCTCTGAGTAGATGGGCAGGTTCTTGTAGGGGTTGATGACCACACAGAATAGGCCAGAGTAAGTCTGTAATCAAACACACGAAACAGATTATTGTGGGGAATTAATCAAACGGGACGTAAGCTAAAAAAGGCTATTCCCATTGTTATTGCACATTTGTTTGCAGAAAGGAACCAAGAGTGGCTGCATCAGGAATGCTATTTATAGATAATATAAAGAGAAAAAACTGAAAAAAGGAGCCTCTGGGTTTCTAGATGTTGAAATCATTAAGCCTGTGTTCTGTCAGTGCAGTAAGACCTGTCGTTGCACACTTCTCAGGAGCTTACATCATTATTGCAGGCATGCAACAACACAGTGACAGATGCAGAGGGGGCTAATAGAGTCAGAGCAACTCAATAAAACAGACTCCTGTCTCCTGTGCAGCAACAAAAAGCCCAGAGGGTCCAAATCAATTACTGCTCTAATATAAAGACTCAAAAAGAGAAAGGGATGTTATCATGCTTTTGCTTCTTCTCTTTTCATGTGGTGTTGCATTTGGCGGTGTCATTAGCCTGAAGAGCTCTCCCCAGATACTGTGAGTGGTATGAAGGAGGCAAGGCATGAGTGAGAGGCCCTGATGGGGTAATGGCCATGTCTCATTCTGCAGATGCTATAGAGGCTTCACATTCTCCACCCCCCCCGCCCTCACCACCTCCCACCCCATGCAGGGATGTAGTATTTTTGTAGGTCTACCCAGTAGTAAGCATCTCCCTGGTTCCCTGGACAAAAAGCTGAGTAGTTAGCATTAGCTTTGGACAGCTTTGCTCACCCTAAAAAAGGAGACTCGAAAGTTAGCATCGCATTAGCTGTCTCGTCAAAAAGCCAGTGGGATTTTTCCATTGTTTTTTGGAAAATAATCCCGGTAGCAAACAAACGTTTATCATACTTACATGATGCTAAACTCTGCTAAAATGCTAACTCAATGCCTGGTGTAGGACATCCCTTTAAACTCTTTAAAACAGAGGCTCAGTCTGTAGAGAACGCATGCTTTTTATGATCTCCAAAGCGCCATGCTAGCAGTCGCAAACAGACTCCTGAAAATAATTCAAACTTAATACAAAGAAAATACACATCATGCTTCTAATTTTCCTTCTTCCAGATCATTTAGATTCTGAAGTGTTCCTGGTGAAAAAACCAACGTCACTGGAGGGTGTGTGTTTGGAAGGAGACTGAACAAACAAACAAACAAACAAAAAACATGTCTGCCCTGCTGACCTTGAAGGCAGCACGGAGCCTCTGATCCCCTGAGCCTCCGGTCAGCTTCGTAACGTCCATCAAGCATGTGTGACTTCACCGGAGGGCAATTACACATGTACTGCTAATTGACCTAATGACTTGGTGTTAGCGACACATTACTGCACCACCGCTAAACTGAAAGTGGCTAATGTTGGGCTATAAAGGAACTACAGCACGGTCACATGATTTCACGTCTCCACCGCTAAGCTAAAGGAGGCTAATGTTGGGCTATAAAGGAACTACAGCACGGTCACATGATTTCACGTCTCCACCGCTAAGCTAAAGGAGGCTAATGTTGGGCTATAAAGGAACTACAGCACGGTCACATGACTTCACGTCTCCACCGCTAAGCTAAACGCGGCTAATGTTGGGCTGTAAAGGAACTACAGCACGGTCACATGACTTCACGTCACCACCGCTAAGCTAAACGCGGCTAATGTTGGGCGTGATGACATTTAGTGGCCTTATTTAGACACTTTTTTTAAAGACACATAGGGGTTTTAGGACAACGAGGGAAACAAGGAAACCGGAATTGGTAAAATGCTGACTCATTTCCAGGTTTAAGGACTCATTCCCACACCACTCTATTACCACCTAAAAAGCAGTGTCAGTAAACTGCTTAATGTAGACTGTTTCCATTGCTTTTCCTTGCTATAAGGAAGGTAGAAAAAGAAATGTTGGAATCAGATTGCTTTCTGTTAAGGGAGCCTGCGATGCTAACCTCTGCACCACCCAATAAAGGGCATCATACTCTCATACAGTACAGGAAATAACCCGAGATGTATTAACGAGATGTCCTTCAGTGAACTTTCCATATCAGAGCATCAGACATCTGCTTCATAATTAAAACTGCACACAGTCTGAGAGTGACTCAGCAGTTATAGATTCACAAAGGGTTTCCAGAGAGAGCAGTAACAGTTACATAACAGCACAGGTAGCTGAGCAACTGATGCTCTGTGCAGCTGATACAGGGGAGAGGAGGTGGGGAAGGAGAGGGAGGCAGACTCAAATTAAGAGTGGAGCAGTGATCCAGCTGACGGAGCTCCCTCTGGTCCAACATAGAGGTGAAGCAGTGGTGCAGCAAACAGTGAGAGAGCCTGCAGAAATAACTCAACTTTTTCAAAGCAAAGGAAACTGGAGCTGCTTTTACACGGGTTGTGTTCAGTTCTCTCTGGTTCTCCAACATGCAGCAGAGAGATATCTGCACTGTAGGTTTAATGCAAACTGTTGGTATTTGATGCATCATGTCTCTATATGCATGATGACGATGCTTACACCTGCACAGAGCACCCAGTAAGAGTGGGTCAGTGTTAGGTTTTCTTTACTTTCATTGAAGCATAACATTAAAACTACACGTTTTGGCTTTTCTCTTTACTTTGTAATTTATTTATTAATATACTTTCTGTTTGTGGTGGAAACTTCTGAAGCAATGGAGACGAAACAGAGAGACGCTGGAGAGCAGGGACTTGATGGCAAAACACTGTTGGGTTTATTTGGAGTTGCGGCCGGAGAATTGACAAGACATTTACTGTAGACACGAGTTGCCACAGCGGTTGCCAAACCAATTCTGAAGATCTCGACAATAGGAAGAGGGTTTAACTAGTTCCAAATGGGTAATCAACATTCTTCAAACGCCAGACTAAACAAGCTCGGACAATATGGCTAACTTAAACTGTCATCTAGCTCACAGATAAGGTGTTTACCGGAGCATCTGGGTCCAGATAAACTGGCGCTAGCTGTCCCTAAACAATAAAGCCAATGTTAGGTCAGCGTGAGCTCGTACCCACTGTGGGAACAACAAGGCTTCGGAAGCCTAGGCTGCCCCTCCTTACTGAAGATAACAGCACCTGCAAGGCCGTAGAGCCAGGTCAGAGGAGGACAGAGAGAAGAGATGCAAATGAGCTAAAGATTTACAAGCTTACACAAAATATTCCCTAACATAAATAAAGTGTATATTATAATTATTATTATATTATTATTATTATTTTATTTTAAATTGTATTTTATTATTAATATTTCTTTATTATTATGACTACCATTAATATATATGTTTTGTATTATTATATCAGTACAGGTTACCGTACTATATATATCTAATTAAATGAAAACTGTATTATTATTATTATTATTATTATTATTATTATTATTATTATTATTATTATTATTATTATTATTATATTTTATTTTATATTTGTTATTTTGACGTTGGTGGTCCCTTAGTATCTCTGTGAAAATATTAAGATAAAAATTGGAGTACTGTTTCCATGCTTTCCGTTGGACTGCCACTGCTTCCCCTCCTGTCAGATGCAGCATAAAGTAAATGTGCTGCTCCTGTTGCCGGCTAGCAGATCATCAACCGACTCAACGACTCGACACCGGCTGCCAGAGCGGCGTGCCCGACCCGTCCAGGAAAGAGAAGGTGATATTTCCACTGTGAAACCAGATCCAGGGGAGGGAGCCGGGGCCTGGTAACAGCTGAGCAACAGCAGACACAACAGCCGTCTCTGATCAGAGAGGCCCCTTTCTGTAGAGGGGTGCAGGAATGAGTCCTAAAACCCGGAAATGAGTCAGCATTTTAGCACAATTATTCTCTGTAAAAGATCTCCCTGTCGTCATCTCAGAGGACAAACATTTCCCCTTCCTAAAATCACAAAAATACTAAATACCGAAATACAAATGATTTGTTCAGGTGTATATCAGTATGTAGAGTCTCTACTTTAAAGAGTCCTCTCCTGCTGATGTTCAGGTGTATATCAGTATGTAGAGTCTCTACTTTAAAGAGTCCTCTCCTGCTGATGTTCAGGTGTATATCAGTCTGTAGAGTCTCTACTTTAAAGAGTCCTCTCCTGCTGATGTTCAGGTGTATATTAGTATGTAGAGTCTCTACTTTAAAGAGTCCTCTCCTGCTGATGTTCAGGTGTATATTAGTATGTAGTGTCTCTACTTTAAAGAGTCCTCTCCTGCTGATGTTCAGGTGTATATCAGTATGTAGAGTCTCTACTTTAAAGAGTCCTCTCCTGCTGATGTTCAGGTGTATATCAGTATGTAGTGTCTCTACTTTAAAGAGTCCTCTCCTGCTGATGTTCAGGTGTATATCAGTATGTAGTGTCTCTACTTTAAAGAGTCCTCTCCTGCTGATGTTCAGGTGTATATCAGTATGTAGTGTCTCTACTTTAAAGAGTCCTCTCCTGCTGATGTTCAGGTGTATATCAGTATGTAGAGTCTCTACTTTAAAGAGTCCTCTCCTGCTGATGTTCAGGTGTATATCAGTATGTAGTGTCTCTACTTTAAAGAGTCCTCTCCTGCTGATGTTCAGGTGTATATCAGTATGTAGAGTCCTCTCCTGCTGATGTTCAGGTGTATATCAGTATGTAGTGTCTCTCCTGGGACATGTCTCCATGCTTTAATGTTCAGAAAGCTCTTTATGTTTCTCATACTGCCTGTGCTGCAGCTCCTCTTTTCACCCTCTGTCTGAAACCAGAGCCCAGTCTGCTCTGATTGGTTAGCTGGCCGGCTCTGTTTTGATTGGTCAACCGCTTACAGATGGCCTGCCCCTTAGCCAATCACGTACAACGTCTTGGAGTACTGGCCAATAGGAGCAATGTCACTATGTTCTGTTTCAGGCGGTGGGGGGGAGAGTTTGGGAGAGAAACACAGGGATTTTTGCCTTTGCAGACCATTTACAAGCACTAAAACACACAGAACACACTAAAGGAAAGGGAACCCCTTATAACTCTGAACAGGACCTTTTTAATGTCCGTTTTTAACAAAATGTCACTGTCAAAAAATGTTGAATAATAGTCTGTATACTAAATAAAAAAACAAATACACAAAGTCCATGTCATTGATGTGCAGGTCTAGGGAACAGGGGAGGAACACAGTGGGTGTGTGAAGGGGAGTAAATGGGTAAAGAAATGTCGGACAACGAAACAAAAGTGGGCGGACAGACGGACGGACGAAAAGACGGATGGAATATCTTTTCACCACGGAGGAATGCTGAGGCTTTCTGACAGCTGGGGATTATCTGGCGACACAAAGGCCTGCCTGTACTGTGCGTTAGCTTAGCATGTAGCCTGCCAGAGTAGCTGCTGCATTAACTGATAATAATAAATGAGTGGACTCAACGGGCTGACTAATATCACATGCATGGAGCCAGTTTAGGATTTGTGACTCACTTATTGACCAGAGGACTCAAAATGCAGGTGGGGGGGGGTTAGGGTTAAGGGGGCACTAATGTTCCCGTTGCTGTAAAGTAAAAGTGTCTGATTGCAATCAACAAAAAAACAGAGACAGAGCGAGTCTTCTAACCAAGGGAGGAAGTAAACTAAATATACTACTACTCTATATGAGTTATTTCCACTTCAATTCATTTCGGAAGCTGATTTCCCCCGTGAAATATTAAAGTGATGCCAGGAAACAATCTCTCTGTGGGTCAGAAAGGGTTTACTGAGTCCAGAGATATGGAGATGGGGTCAGACGTCTGGTCAGACGACAGAATAAATAGGGGATGGATGTCCGGTGGGTCTGCCGGGGGACGAGTGGCAGGCAGCAGGCTGACACTGAGACTGAGATTTCTGATCCTTTCTTTTACTCTCCTTTTTTCTGGAGAGGAAGTAAAGGAACCGGAGCTCTGGGTTTATGTGTTGTTTGAGGTGCAATATAAATATAAAACCGGGCATATCTGCATGTCAAGTATCTGGGCAACCCTTTCCTGAGGGAACACAGAGATTTTAGCCTTTGCAGACCATTTACATGCACCAAAAGTCCACTAAGAACACAGCCTGGGGGGAGTTTATATTATGTCTGAGATTTGGGGGGTAAGTCAAACACACTGGGAAAGGTTCAGATCTTAGGGGGGGGGTCTTTTTCTAAGAATGGGGAAAGTTTTCCTCCTGACAGAAAAACCGACACAGTCACACACATGTTTTCAGTTTCTCTCAGACCAGGGGCAAATTAAGAAGCTCCAAAACCAATACTGAACCAAGAAGAAGAAGAAGCAGAAGAAGAAGCAGAAGCAGAAGAAGAAGAAGAAGAAGAAGAAGAAGCAGAAGAAGCAGAAGAAGCAGAAGAAGCAGAAGAAGAAGAAGAAGAAGAAGAAGAAGCAGAAGCAGAAGAAGAAGAAGAAGATGAAGCAGAGACATAGAGACCTTTCGAAGCATCTAATCAGTTAGTGGTGAAGTTTTACCACATTTCCCCTGCAGTGTCTCAGGTGATTACCAACCCACTTTCTATTCCTGGAAAACATGTCACTAAATGGGTCAAGATCAGAAAAAAAACAACATCTCAGAGAAGCTTCATCTGCAGTGAAACTGGATTATGGGGACAGTGGCAATGCGGTGATACAGAACACTGCAGAGAGCTCCGTAATCTTAGGTTTTGGGCCGAAGGTGTTCAGTTTAACACAGTGGGACGACCACAAATAAAAACAGAGAGCGGTCTCGTTTTCTCTGAAGGAGCACCGAGGACAAACACACTGAAAGAAGTCAGGTTTTTGGAAGAGAGAGAGGTAGCAACCTGAAACCCAGAGGCACTGAGGAGAGAAGATCCAGGGGAAGTAAACGTCTGGCAATAGTTAAAAGACTGACAACATCTGTCAATCACACAATGTGTGTGTGTGTGTGTGTGTGTGTGTGTGTGTGTGTGTGTGTGTGTGTGTGTGTGTGTGTGTGTGTGTGTGTGTGTGTGTGTGTGTGTGTGTGTGTGTGTAGGATTCATTCATGAGCTCAATACACTCTCCGTCCCCAAAAACATACACTGATAAAGATCTCACTTTCACACACGAGTGCAAAAGACAAGACGGCTGAAAGTAAAGACCAGAGCAGAAACGCTGTCAGTCGTTTTTAAATTATAACAACTCAGGGAGGAATTCAGTCTTTAGCTGTGAGAATATATGGGTCTGTGTGTCTGTGTGTCTGTGGGTCTGTGTGTCTGTGTGTCTGTGTGTCTGTGTGTCTGTGGGTCTGTGGGTCTGTGGGTCTGTGGGTCTGTGGGTCTGTGTGTCTGTGTGTCTGTGTGTCTGTGGGTCTGTGGGTCTGTGGGTCTGTGGGTATGTGGGTCTGTGTGTCTGTGTGTCTGTGGGTTTGTGTGTCTGTGGGTCTGTGTGTCTGTGGGTCTGTGGGTCTGTGGGTCTGTGTGTCTGTGTGTCTGTGGGTCTGTGTGTCTGTGTGTCTGTGGGTCTGTGGGTCTGTGGGTCTGTGGGTCTGTGGGTCTGTGTGTCTGTGGGTCTGTGGGTCTGTGGGTCAGTGGGTCTGCGGGTCTGCGTGTCTGCGTGTCTGCGGGTCTGCGGGTCTGCGTGTCTGCGGGTCTGCGGGTCTGCGGGTCTGCGGGTCTGCGTGTCTGCGGGTCTGCGTGTCTGCGGGTCTGCGTGTCTGCGGGTCTGCGTGACTGTGGGTCTGTGTGTCTCTGGGTCTGTGGGTCTGTGGGTCTGTGTGACTGTGTGTCTGTGTGTCTCTGGGTCTGTGGGTCTGTGGGTCTGTGTGACTGTGTGTCTGTGGGTCTGTGTGTCTGTGTGTCTGTGGGTCTGTGGGTCTGTGTGTCTGTGTGTCTGTGGGTCTGTGGGTCTGTGGGTCTGTGTGTCTGTGTGTCTGTGTGTCTGTGTGTCTGTGGGTCTGTGTGTCTGTGGGTCTGTGTGTCTGTGGTCTGTGGTCTGTGGGTCTGTGTGTCTGTGTGTCTGTGGGTCTGTGGGTCTGTGTGTCTGTGGGTCTGTGGGTCTGTGTGTCTGTGGGTCAGTGGGTCTGTGTGTGTGTGTGTCTGTGGGTCTTCAGGCGGAACAAAATAAAAATCAGTCAAGTTCAGTTTGTGTCCGGTTGCTCTGGCAAAATGCTAATTTCAATTATAACAAGCATGAGTGTTCCATAGTGATGTCACTATGTTCAGGAGGTAAACACAATACACTTTTACTGAAGTACTTTAGGGTCTGAGTCACTCACGTAAATGAGTCCCGAGTAGTAGCGGTCCTTCAGGTTGTGCAGCACCGACGCCTCGTTCAGGCAGGTGAGCTCGGCCATGTCCTCCACCTTGCTGAATTTCGGCGGGTTCATCTTCTGGATGTCGTCCTTGTTGATCGCGACCTTCTTCCCGTTCTCCGCCAGCTCCACCAGCACCTCCTCACCGCGCTCCTCCCGGATGCCGGCGGCCTCGAAGCCATGGCGCTCCGAGGGAACCCACACCAGCTTCTTGGCCGTCCAGTCGGCCTGCGTGGCCGGGTTGTAGACCACGGCCCGGTCCACAAACAGGTACCGCTCCGGGTCCTCCTGTCCACTCCGATGAGACATCTTCCCCGGGGTTTACCAGAGCAACGTGGACACCTGGGACAGAAAGAGGAGCGGGGTTCGGTATCGTAGCAGAGCTGCAACTAGGGATTTCTTTCAGTATCAATTTATTTTTCAATATGTTCGTTTGGTTTTTAAAACTGAAACATATTTAACACACATTTTATTTTGTGTATTTCTCTAAAACATTTCTTCTTATTTTTTATTTATTTGTGTCTGTGAAAGCCCGGGGAGACTTATTTAAAAATGATTATTTTCAGGTGCAATTACTTTGATTTGTTTTCTAGATTGATCTTTTGGTTCTTTAAAATTGAGAAAATATTCTAAGTACTTTATTTTTTTCATTTTTTAATTATTATTTAAAGATGTTATAATATATTCTTTATATTTTTCATTTTTTAATTGTTATTTAAAGATGTTATAATATATTCTTTATATTTTAAGTTTTTCTGTACATTTAATTATTTTTTTCTCATTATTTTTTTTGAGTATTTTTACTACATTATTGATCATTTTACTTAAATAATCTGAGTACTTCTCGGAGTAGACTGCATATAAAGCAGTATGAAATGTAAATACTGCAAGTACCTCACAGAACTGCTTCTCACTGAATCTGCACAATGCGCATAGTGCGTAGGCTGCCATCACCCCCCTTCAAACCCCCCTTTTTTTTATTATAGGTGACATCTCGCGGTGCTTAAAATAATAACACATATTCCCATCGTTAGGATGATATCCACACATGCACGAGAACACAGAGGAGACATTCCCGATAACCAACATGGATCAACACAAACAAACGCTAACTTTGGAGACAGAAACACATGGTTTAGCCACAGAAAAGTGTACTAACAAAGCTTAACTTATTCTGTTATCTTTACGAGTGAGGTGGGGGATTTTGTGAGCCACCTCTTATTAAAACAGTGGGTTGATAATTCACTACTTTACCCAAATAATGTTCAAATAAAGTTTGTATGAAATATATTTGTGAAGTGTATTGTCCTCCCGCAGGAACTGGTGAATAATACAAATGTAACAAGGCTTCATTCCCCATGTGTACAATAGCTGCAGTGTAGTTTTGGCAATGCAAATCGGAAATCCAAGGCTTCTCCAACATATAATATCTCTAACATAAACACGGAAAGGAGATCAAATAGTGCCGGAATGGTGCAGGTAAGCTGCAGGAATGCCTCACCTGGTGTAGTGAGCAGTCAGGTCCTGTTATCTCCCTGTGCAGCTATCAGCTCCTCTCCACTGAATGAGATGCATGTAGCGGGGCTTCGGTATGTAGCAGCAGACCTGCCTCCACACTGGGCCCCCCCTAAACCCTGCAGTGTATGGAAGGCCAACCGTGCCATAAAAGCGACTATTTTGACCCGTTTTTTTAGTTGAACGTCAGTTTCTTCCCCGCGTTTAAAGGTAAGCCAACAGTGCTATAGACATCACTATCTGACCAGAACAAAGCAATACATACTTGAAAGACAAAGCCACTATTTCAACATGTTTTTTGTTAAACCGCAGTTTTTTCCTGTGCATTTTAGCTTTTTAAAACGCTGCTATTTATTTTGATATTATAAGAAACCATAAGAAATAAGAGCTAAGGCTAAAGCTGTACCAAAGCAACACATACAAGAAAAGTTCCTGCCATTGTAAAGGCTGTAGAAACAATTCAATCATACGAAAGCATTTCTAAGGAAAGCTCAGAGAAAGCAGTTTCATTTAAAAACACAACGGCGCCGCGTGATTACACAAGTAGTTTCTTAAAACGATGAAGGCACGCGAGGTAGTTATGTTTAAGGTAAATAAAAACACACTCCTCTGGAATACTTCACAAATTGGTTTTTTTTTTGCTTCACAGGTTCTTTGGAGCAAACCTGGCGTAAGAAGCTGATTAATAAAAAGCGCTTTTTGTTGGCACCGTTTGCTTTCCATACCCGCCTACGATGCACCGTGCTCACAGTGACTGTGCAGACCCCCCCACCCCCCCACACACACACAGAGGGACACTATGTGGGATGATTCACCCGTGCACAGACATTGGATGTATGTCATAATCTCTTTTAAATCACGAGTAGTCCAGAATCCTGATTTAATACACTCTTAAGTTTAAAGTTATTGTGCAATATTTGAGGTCTTTGTAATATGATTATTATGTCTGTTTTAAGGTCTCCTGTTTTAACTAACTTTATATTCACTTTTTTTCTGTTTGGACTGAATTATAAAATGAATAGACGTCATCCCCCTTCTCCTGCAGTGAACAAACACCGCCCTCTTGTGTCTGAAAGCTGCAACTGCAGTATTTTATAGCTCAATAACACACACCTCTAATGCAAAGGATTTCAACTGGATTTTATTACAAATGGGGAAATCTCATCTCAAGCAGGATTTCTGTCATTAAATAGCATCCATACTCGATGCTGGGAAACATACCATGAATGAAAAGGCGTCTTATTGTTATTTACAGTCTGTTAATGTAGGAGGCATCAGCGGCCCCCTCCCCTCCAGGCTGCTGCTCCCCTCTTCTTCATCCCTCCCCCTCCTCTTCCTCCCCCATCCCCTCCTCTTCCTGCCCCACTTCCTCCCCTCACTTTCTTCCTCACGCCGCTGGCTTGTTCTGTGTCGTCGTTGTCCGGGTCTCCTCCTCTCGGCCTTTTCCTTTTCTCACCTTGCTCCTTCATTTCCTGAGGAGGACCACACTCATTTTAGTCCTTCTATTATTATTTGTTGGTGGATCTTTTCTGAATACAACAACCAAATGTACTTACAAATAAACCCACTTTTTCAACTCACAATAAAGGTCTAACAGGCATCTTTTTTGAATAGTGGTTCCCAAAACAAACATCAAAATGTAATTGGTTAAATCGAGAGAAACATTGAGAGATAATCGAAACTGGAAATATGTGTTAGCTGAAGTCCTATAACCAAGACAACTCCCACGACTTCTGTCAAGAATGTGATACCACACGAAGAAACACTCAGATCTTGTACTTGAGTAAAGTAGAAGTACTCAGATCTTGTACTTGAGTAAAGTAGAAGTACTCAGATCTTGTACTTGAGTAAAGTAGAAGTACTCAGACCTTGTACTTGAGTAAAGTAGAAGTACTAAGATCTTGTACTTGAGTAAAAGTAGAAGTACTCAGATCTTGTACTTGAGTAAAGTAGAAGTACTAAGATCTTGTACTTGAGTAAAGTAGAAGTACTCAGATCTTGTACTTGAGTAAAGTAGAAGTACTCAGGTCTTGTACTTGAGTAAAGTAGAAGTACTCAGACCTTGTACTTGAGTAAAGTAGAAGTACTAAGATCTTGTATTTGAGTAAAGTAGAAGTACTCAGATCTTGTACTTGAGTAAAGTAGAAGTACTCAGATCTTGTACTTGAGTAAAGTAGAAGTACTCAGATCTTGTACTTGAGTAAAGTAGAAGTACTCAGATCTTGTACTTGAGCAAAGTAGAAGTACTCAGATCTTGTACTTGAGTAAAGTAGAAGTACTCAGATCTTGTACTTGAGTAAAGTAGAAGTACTCAGATCTTGTACTTGAGCAAAGTAGAAGTACTCAGATCTTGTACTTGAGTAAAGTAGAAGTACTCAGATCTTGAGTAAAGTAGAAGTACTCAGATCTTGTACTTGAGTAAAGTAGAAGTACTCAGATCTTGTACTTGAGTAAAGTAGAAGTACTCAGATCTTGTACTTGAGCAAAGTAGAAGTACTCAGATCTTGTACTTGAGTAAAGTAGAAGTACTCAGATCTTGAGTAAAAGTAGAAGTACTCAGATCTTGTACTTGAGTAAAGTAGAAGTACTCAGGTCTTGTACTTGAGTAAAGTAGAAGTACTCAGATCTTGTACGTGAGTAAAGTAGAAGTACTCAGATCTTGTACTTGAGTAAAGTAGAAGTACTCAGGTCTTGTACTTGAGTAAAGTAGAAGTACTCAGGTCTTGTACTTGAGTAAAACCAAAAACACATTCAGGAAAACCATTGACTGCAAGACGAGTGAAATGTGGTTTTCCATGTTTGATGTAATGTCTGAAAGATGTCTCACCAGCCGGGCGAATCTCTGGGCCTCGCTGACCCTCTCCACCAGCATCATCACCTCGTCTTCCTGTGTCGGGAACGCCGGGAGTTTCTTCCCTATCAGGGTCTCGATGCGCTGGAAAAGCTCCACATCGTATCTGAGATAACAGAGTATGTCAGCTCACTGCAGTCAGATGCAGGATCCATCTTCAGCCTCAACAAAACACTTCTGATTAAAAGTCCTTACTGAGTGACGAAGGTGATGGATTTCCCGAGCGCCCGGCTCTGGCTGTCCGCCCGACTCTGTGGATGTAGTCCTGAGGAAACCCAAAGATCCATTAATAATCAATAAAAGGGAACCAGCTCCTAAATCATGAGTGTGTGTGCGTCAGGCAGTCGTACCTTGGAGTGTGTGGGGATGTCGTAGTTGATGACGCAATCGACGTGGGGGATGTCGAGGCCTCTGGACGCCACGTCGGTCGCCAGCAGCACCGAGCGAGACTTGGACTTGAACTTGTTCAGAGATCCCAGACGTTTGTTCTGAGCCGCAGAGAGGGGGAGAACCAGGGGTGAGATGCACTGCTGACCTGACTTAGTCCCAGGCTAAATGGCTCACAACATACACAGCACTCTGAAGTCTGCCCCCAACAACGTGGGTCCTCACAGAGTTACAAGGTTTTATCTCATTTATTTTTATGTTGCATCGCTGCTCCTTGCTATATCTACACTGGAGCTGCTGTGCATTGAACGCTGTTGATAGGTAATAACTACTCAATATGCAACCTCTGTGTGTGTGTGTGTGTGTGTGTGTGTGTGTGTGTGTGTGTGTGTGTGTGTGTGTCTACCTGACTCATCTGGCCGTGGAGAGGGATGGCAGTGATGCCGAGGTTCCTCAGCAACAGCGCCACCCGCTGGGCGTTGTTACACGTGCTGCAGAAAATCATAAAGGAGTTTCCTGCCAGCTCGTTAAGAATGGATACCAGGTAACAGTCCTGCAACAGAACACACACACACACACACACACACACACACACACACACACACACACACACACACACACACACACACACAATCTCCCATGATGCACACAGGACGTGATATTTTGCACATTACAGCGTGTAAATAATGAGCCCTACCTTGTACTTGGACGGTATGAAGATGTAGTACTGCTGCAGTTTATCTACTGTGGAGTATTTGGTGGAAACGGCACACTTCACAGGATCCTTCAGCGCTGCTCTCTGGAGCTTCTGGACCTGGAAACAAATTTGAGAAATATTCCCAGCAAGAGAAAAGGCTCTGGTGTCAGCTGCTGGTCAAACTGCAGGACTAAGAACTCTACATGCAGAGAAAACTGAGAGGAAGGATTCAGAAAAGTGTACCTACCTTCTTGGTCATGGTGGCAGAGAACAGGTAGGTGTGCCTCTCTCTGGGAATCACCTTCAAGATTTTATCCACCTGGGGAAGGAAAGAGGCTCAGTGTCAGATAATTAGGAAATGTTGCTGCAACGGTCCAAGTTAACACACATGTTCAGTAATATCCACTGCAGTGTGTATCCACCCACCTCGGTCTCAAAGTCCATGTTGAGGATTCTGTCGGCTTCGTCCATCACAAGGAACTTCAGCGCTCTCAGAGAGAAACCCTTCGTGTTCTCCATGTGGTCGATCAGCCGCCCCGGCGTGGCTGTGAACAAACATTTCATCAACAGGAAACACAAGCTGTTGTTCAAAGTGAGGAAAATATGAAGAATACAATAAAAAAAAATCCTGCTGATGTTCAGGTGTACATCAGTATGTAGTGTCTCTACTTTAAAGAGTCCTCTCCTGCTGATGTTCAGGTGTACATCAGTATGTAGAGTCTCTACTTTAAAGAGTTCTCTCCTGCAGGTGTACATCAGTATGTAGAGTCTCTACTTTAAAGAGTGCTCTCCTGCTGATGTTCAGGTGTACATCAGTATGTAGTGTCTCTACTTTAAAGAGTCCTCTCCTGCTGATGTTCAGGTGTACATCAGTATGTAGAGTCTCTACTTTAAAGAGTTCTCTCCTGCAGGTGTACATCAGTATGTAGTGTCTCTACTTTAAAGAGTCCTCTCCTGCTGATGTTCAGGTGTATATCAGTATGTAGAGTCTCTACTTTAAAGAGTCCTCTCCTGCTGATGTTCAGGTGTATATCAGTATGTAGTGTCTCTACTTTGAAGAGTCCTCTCCTGCTGATGTTCAGGTGTATATCAGTATGTAGAGTCTCTACTTTAAAGAGTCCTCTCCTGCTGATGTTCAGGTGTACATCAGTATGTAGAGTCTCTACTTTAAAGAGTCCTCTCCTGCTGATGTTCAGGTGTATATCAGTATGTAGTGTCTCTACTTTAAAGAGTCCTCTCCTGCTGATGTTCAGGTGTATATCAGTATGTAGTGTCTCTACTTTAAAGAGTCCTCTCCTGCTGATGTTCAGGTGTATATCAGTATGTAGTGTCTCTACTTTAAAGAGTCCTCTCCTGCTGATGTTCAGGTGTATGTCAGTATGTAGTGTCTATACTTTAAAGAGTCCTCTCCTGCTGATGTTCAGGTGTATATCAGTATGTAGTGTCTCTACTTTAAAGAGTCCTCTCCTGCTGATGTTCAGGTGTATATCAGTATGTAGAGTCTCTACTTTAAAGAGTCCTCTCCTGCTGATGTTCAGGTGTATATCAGTATGTAGAGTCTCTACTTTAAAGAGTCCTCTCCTGCTGATGTTCAGGTGTATATCAGTATGTAGAGTCTCTACTTTAAAGAGTCCTCTCCTGCTGATGTTCAGGTGTATATCAGTATGTAGTGTCTCTACTTTAAAGAGTCCTCTCCTGCTGATGTTCAGGTGTATATCAGTATGTAGAGTCTCTACTTTAAAGAGTCCTCTCCTGCTGATGTTCAGGTGTATATCAGTATGTAGAGTCTCTACTTTAAAGAGTCCTCTCCTGCTGATGTTCAGGTGTATATCAGTATGTAGTGTCTCTACTTTAAAGAGTCCTCTCCTGCTGATGTTCAGGTGTACATCAGTATGTAGTGTCTGTATTTTTTAACAACTCATTAGCTGTAAATAAAGATATGATCATACTGTTTCTAAAGTTCTTACCGATAACAATGTGTGGTTTTTTGGCCAACACCAGAGACTGGGACATCATATCGATTCCTCCGACGATGACGGCTGCAACACAAATAAGATAAATCATTTTGAGAAACACAGCCTTTGGAAGCCAGATCACCTTGAATTAACACGTACCACATTTAACACCGATGCTGGAGCCCAGGGCCTCAAACTGCTCTGAGATCTGGAAAGCCAGCTCCCTGGTGGGGGTGAGGACGAGGGTGTGGAGCCTCTGGGGGGACGCCAGCAGGGACTGCAGGATGGGCAAAGCAAACGCACCCGTCTTACCAGAGCCGGTCTCTGCGAGGCCGATAATGTCCCGTCCTGCAGAAAAATTAGAAATATTACAAATCTGATATCCAGCCTGGAAAAATTCAGAACAAGATGGAAAATCTAAAATGAAGTTTAAGATATGAATTGCATTCCCCCCTTATATTACCAAGAACCAGGAAATTCAATGTGGAGTTAACTACATCTGGACGCCATCCCATTGTACTTTCAGCGCAGTATAATTTTGAAATCAGGACTTTTACTTATAGTATTTAAAACCATACTATTTGCACTTTCAATTAAGTAAAAGATCTGAGTACTTCTTCCATCGCTCACCCTGCAGGGCTAAAGGAACAGCTTCTATCTGAATCTTCGTTGGGGTTTTCCATCCCAGCTGATCACACGCCTCACAGAGAACCTCGGTGACACCCTGTGGGCAAAAGGGACCCGGATTCAGACCCATGGGTACCAAATAACACCAGGCATATTTTATACAGTAAAATACACACACATGCACAGGAGAGGACCTATACACAGCAGGTCTGAATACATAGATACCTTTCAAACACCTCAAATGTGTACTGAAGAACAGTTCTAGAGTGCATGTAGTTACTGTAGTACTTTCCAACACAGCTGATAACACACTGCTAGCAAAGTACAGCATCATCAAGGAGGCGTAAAGTAACTAAGTACATTTACTCAAGTACTGTACTTCAGTACAATTTTGAGGTATTTGTACTTTATTTGAGTATTTTCATCTTATGCTACTCATCTACAGTTCAGAGGTAAATGGTGTACTTTACTCACTACATGTATTTAACACATTTAGTTGCTAGGCAGATTAGGATTAATGATGGTAAATATAATCTCATTTAAATCAGACTTTAGTTCACCTGGAGTAAATCCAGCAGCTACCCTGCAGTATACAAAGCCATTCAAACTAGCTGCACCTTTACCAGCTCTGAGAACACTTTAATGATCAATCATTATAAAACATATCAGAGATATTATTCTGAAATGGACCAATCAGACAATGACTACTTTTACTGTCGCTACTTTAAGTACATTTAGAGGAGAGTACTTTCTACTTTCACTGGAGGAACATTTAGAATACTTTCACTGTGACAGAGTATTCCTACACTCTGGTACTTCTACTTTACTCAAGTACAAGACCTGAGTACTTCTACTTTACTCAAGTACAAGACCTGAGTACTTCTACTTTACTCAAGTACAAGATCTGAGTACTTCTACTTTACTCAAGAACAAGACCTGAGTACTTCTACTTTACTCAAGTACAAGACCTGAGTACTTCTACTTTACTCAAGTACAAGACCTGAGTACTTCTACTTTACTCAAGTACAAGATCTGAGTACTTCTACTTTACTCAAGTACAAGATCTGAGTACTTCTACTGCAGTACAATATCTGAGTACTTCTACTTTACTCAAGTACAAGATCTGAGTACTTCTACTGCAGTACAATATCTGAGTACTTCTACTTTACTCAAGTACAAGATCTGAGTACTTCTACTGCAGTACAAGATCTGAGAACTTGTTCCAACTCTTCTAATTTCCCTAAATAAAGAGAAGATGAGGCTAGCTTAGCTTAGCTAGCTAAATGCTATGCTGCGGTTTGTTTTTGTTCCCTATTTTCTCCTTCCAGCGTAAAAACATACCAAATCTTTGAATGTTTTCACTGGTTCTTCTGTTTCTACGACTTCGGGGTGACTGTTATCCTCCTCACTGCTCGAATCGTCGGGTTTTTCTTCTGTATTTGGCTTCACGTTTTCCTCAACTGCGTCCGCCATGCTGGATACCAAACGTGTCGTCAGATCAGTACTGCGCAGGAGCGGAAACAAACTGAAGCCGAACTGCATGGTGGGAATTGTTGTTTTCATCCATCCATCCATCCATCTTCTCCCGCGTATCCGTCAGGGTCGCGGACGTAACAGCTCCAGCAGAGAGCCCCAAACTTCTCTTTCCCTGGCCACATCAACCAGCTCTGACTGGGGGATTCCAAGGCGCTCCCAGGCCAGTGAAGAGATATAACCCCTCCACCTGGTCCTAGGTCTACCCCTAGGTCTCTTCCCAGCTGGACGTGCCTGGAACACCTCCATAGGGAGGCGCCCAGGTGGCATCCTCACTAGGTGCCCGAACCACCTGCAAGTGGATCACAGCTTGGTGGCCTGGATCACTGACTACCTCACCAGCAGACCTCAGTATGTCAGACTGCAGGGCAGCGTGTCTGATGTGCTGGTGAGCAACACTGGCGCCCTCATGCCACCTACAGAAGTTCTCCGATGACTCCTCCATCGTCAGCTGCATCACAGATGACAACAAGGAGGAGTACAGGACCCTGGTGGAGAACTTTGTAGGCTGGTGTGACAACAAACACCTCCAGTTAGACATAAGCAAGACTAGGGAGCTGATGGAGGACTTCAGGCAGAGCAAGAAGAGGTCTCTAACCCCCATCAACCTTCAGTGGGGAGGAGGTGGAGGTGGTGAACACCTACAAGTTCCTGGGAGTGCACCTGAACAATAAACTGGACTGGAGTGACAGCACTGATGCTCTCTGCAGGAAAGGACAGAGCAAGCTGTTCTTCCTGAGGGGGCTCAGGTCCTTCAACATGTGCACGAGGCTGCTGCAGACGTTCTACCGATCTGTGGGGGCCAGTGTGCTCTTCTTTGCCGTGGTGTGCTGGGGGGGAACCCCTCCATGCATAGCTTGTGAAGATGAGGCGCACGTTCAGCCACAGACTCATCCCACCTCGGCACAGCACTAAGCGCCTGGGAAACTCCTTTGTGCCTGTAGCCAGACTGCACACCAAGGGGTTCACCATAAGACCCCTGACAGTAACCGGACTGCACACCAAGGGGTTAACCATGAGACTCCCTGACAGTAACCGGACTGCACACCAAGGGGTTAACCATGAGACCCCCTGACAGTAACCGGACTGCACACCAAGGGGTTCACCATGAGACCCACCGACAGTAACCGGACTGCACACCAAGGGGTTAACCATGAGACCCCCTGACAGTAACCGGACTGCACACCAAGGGGTTGAGACCCACCGACAGTAACCGGACTGCACACCAAGGGGTTCACCATAAGACCCCTGACAGTAACCGGACTGCACACCAAGGGGTTCACCATGAGACCCCCTGACAGTAACCAGACTGCACACCAAGGGGTTCACCATGAGACCCCCTGACAGTAACCGGACTGCACACCAAGGGGTTCACCATAAGACCCCTGACAGTAACCGGACTGCACACCAAGGGGTTCACCATGAGACCCCCTGACAGTAACCGGACTGCACACCAAGGGGTTAACCATGAGACCCCCTGACAGTAACCGGACTGCACACCAAGGGGTTAACCATAAGACCCCTGACAGTAACCGGGCTGCACACCAAGGGGTTCACCATGAGACCCCCTGACAGTAACCGGACTGCACACCAAGGGGTTAACCATGAGACCCCTGACAGTAACCGGACTGCACACCAAGGGGTTCACCATAAGACCCCTGACAGTAACCGGACTGCACACCAAGGGGTTGAGACCCACCGACAGTAACCGGACTGCACACCAAGGGGTTGAGACCCACCGACAGTAACCGGACTGCACACCAAGGGGTTAACCATGAGACCCCCTGACAGTAACCAGGCTGCACACCAAGCTGCTCTCTGTGTCTGCACAATAACTTTTACCCGTATCAATCAGTGTGAATATATTTAACAATACAAATGTTTATATGCTCACTGAAGTCCTTAGTTCTGTTTTCTGTCTGAACAGATACTTACCTGTACATCATTTGAATCATTTTACTTTGGTTTTATTATCCTGTGTGAACCACACTGTCCTGTTTGTCCACTCTTATTCCATTGCTGCTTAAACCGCTGAATTTCCCCCCGGGGATTAATAAAGGTACATCTTATCTTATTTATTTTTTGGTTTCTGTTCCGTTAAGTTATATGGAATATACCCATTCATGCGTTTACAATTACGAAGAAAACCCTAATTGCAATTATTTTGACTGAAACTAAAATTGATTTGATTCCAGATATCAGAGGTTATGACCAGTTTAGAAAAATAACTATGTTTTATAAAAAGATGTTTTCTGAAGTCACAGAGTGCACTGGATGGATGCTGAGCAGTGGAAGGATCAGATGAAAGGAGTGTCCGTCTGGTCCCTGTCAGGAAATACATCCTGTTGGTTGGTTTTCTGTTCAGTTTGGCTCTCAGTGCAGAAGTTAGAGGAGGACGAAGCAGCAGGAGCCTGAATGTGTCGCAGGGTCAGAAATCGTGGACTTTAAAAGATAAAAAAAATCATCAGCAATCCCAAATATCTGACCCTCATATGAAGCCTCAGGAATCTCAGAGTGTTCAATCACTGAACCCTTCATTATGAGAGCACACTGAAACATGAGGTACAAAGTATTTATTCAGCTGCAGATCACACAGTTTCACAGGTATTTTGTCAGCGAATGAGAAATATTCCACACCTTTATTCTGATGTTTAGGAGATAAAATCACAATGGTACAAAAAGCTTTTTCTGGTCATGGTAAGTCACAAAGAGTTGGGCGGAGGAAAAAATAAACATACTGGAGAACACAAAGCATGGTAGCTTACAGTGTTCCTTTATGACTCGCCTCCTAAAAGCAAACCATCCCATAAATCTGATTTGTGACGTACATCAAAGTCTCCTAAATACAACAACTATAACTGAAATGAGTGCAGTGCTCACAGAACACACACTGATGGAGCAGCTACCTCAAAAGAGTGGTGCAGGGATGTCCAACTGTTGTAGTCTGCCCCTGAAGGCAGCATCTCCCTGGTTCCCTCCACAAAAAGTCAATGGCAGTTTTCCATGGGAGGTTAAAAGCTAAGGTGTTAACCACAGATCTTACTTATGACTCACAACCAAAAACACATTCAGAAAACCATTGACTTACAGACCAGGAAGTGCTGAACTCATTTCACAGACTCATTCCTGCACCACTCTACATCTGCACAGAAGAACACTCCTTCTGTCCCCCCCCCCCCCCCCCCATAGTCTCAGAGCAGCCCCTCCATCTCCCTCATAAACGCCTCGTACATCTGGTCCTTACTCTTCATGTTGGACTGCGACACCGCCCCCATCTGGTTGGGGTTCACGTACCCCATGGAGGCCGCGGTCGCCTGCTGCTTCTGCCCCATGCCTTCGTCTTTCCTCCTCCCTCCACCCCCCGACTTCTCGTGAGGCCCCGGCATCATCCCTCCCCCCTTGTCCCTTCGCACCCTCAGCGCAGTGGGTACGAAGCGGGTGACCTCCGCCTTTGGGTTGATGATCTGAGGTTTGGCTGAAATGGTGGCCCCGCCCCCGGCGCCGCCCCCCGACACCAAACCCCCTCCGGCTGCGGCGACGGACGTGATGTTGGCTCGCTTCTCGATGGTGGCGGCGTGGTGGGGGTTCCCGCCGGGGGGGTTGTTGGCGGCGTTGGATGTCCCCGGTGGGGGGGGCATCTGCATGACCCCCCCTGGACGCATGGACATGGGCATCGGCGGGGGCGGCATGTTGTTTTGAGGACCGTCCTGGTTGGATCCGGAGCCTTTTTGCCGCTGCACGATGTTGGGAGGAGCGCTGAGCACATTGGAGTTGAGAGGGGGGGGGAAGAGGGAGAGCGGGGGTGCGAGGGGACGGGGGGGCCCTCCTGCTCTCGGGGGAGGAGGTGGGATACCTGTGACGAAAACAAAAGGTCAGCATTTATTATATAAAGAGTTTCAAAACAACTGGAAGAGTGACTCTCTCACACACACACACACACACACACACACCTGGTGGTGCAGGGGGTGGCAGTCTGGGAGGGGGTCCCCGTGGTGGGGGGCCTGGTGGGAGACCAGGAGGAGGACCAGGCGGGGGACCCGGGGGCCGACCTGGAGGAGGACCGGGAGGCAGGAGACGAGGCATCGGACCCCTCATTCCTCCAGGAATACCGGGAGGCCTCAGGAACGGAGGAGCGCCTACAGAGGACGGACACATGACCTACATGATGCGTGCAAACAACTCATTTATCACGTAAACAAGGAAACTGTTGTTGTTGACCCTTCAAGAGGTTTGTGGGGGGAGCCAGGGAGATGATGCCTTCAGAAATACATCCCTGCACTCGGGGTTGATACTAACCTGGTGGTGGTCCAGGCGGGGGACCAGAGGGTGGACCAGGGGGCCTCATGGGAGGATTTGGGGGTGGACCGAGTGGCGGGGGTCCGGTCATTGGTGGACCCTGCATGTGCGGAGGTCCTTGCTGTCCCACTGCAGGAGGGGGGAGTCGAGGATTAGCCATGAGGTGAGGCTGGCTCTCCCCCGGGGGCCCTCGGTCCTCGATGTCCGAGCTGTCCGATTCGTCCGTGTACTCTTCCTCCACCTCCTCCTCTTCCTCGTCCTCAGGAATGGACTGACCTGGAGACAGCAGGGTGAGTCATCAGAGAGGGGAACAGAGCTTGGTCAGTCAGTGTGGGGCAGGTGAACTACAGTACCTGCCATCCTGAGCATCATGGCCTGCAGAGGGGTGATGGCCTTCGTCTTCTTCACCAACCTCTTCTTCTTCTTCTTTTTCCCGTCCCGGAGGGCCTCTGGAGGCATGTCGGCAAAACGAACACTGCGACCTGAAGACATAGAGCTTCATTAAAGCCATTCCTGTGTGCTGGGCCCCGTACTGCACATCTAACAGAACTCTGGGTTACAGAGCTGGCTCACGCTCACACTCACCCGCGTGCCTCTCGTTCCGGTCTCTCTCGTCGTCTCGCTCCCTATCCTCGTCCTGTCGGTCCACACTCATCCTCTGGTCGCCGTCCCCCCCCCTCGTCACGCTCTTCCTCGCTGTCTTCCTCAGAGTCGCTGTCGTCGTCGTCCACGTCGTCGCGGTCTCTGTCGCTGTCGCTGCAGCTGTCCCGGTCTCGGCCCAGCTCCATCGCCAGGTCTTTCTCCAAGCCGGGAATGGAAGGCTCTGTTTGAATGATGAGTGAACCGAGGAAAAAACAGGAATCAGAACCCAAAAACAAAAACAACACAACCCCTACCTTCCAAGGTAATAAAAAATAAACACGACTGAATTTATCAAGATGTATAAAAAAAAAAAGGTCAAATAAAAATAATGAAAAAAATAAGCAATAATAAATAAATAATAATAAATAATAAATAAATAATAAGCAATAATAAATAAATAATTATAAATAAATTATAATAAATAATAAATAAATAATAAGCAATAATAAATAAATAATAATAAATAATAAATAAATAATAATAAATAAATAATAAGCAATAATAAATAAATAATAATAAATAATAAATAAATAATAAGCAATAATAAATAAATAATAAGCAACAATAAATAAATGATAATAAATAAATGATAAATATTAATAAATAAATGATAATAAATAAATGATAAATAATAAGCAATAATAAATAAATAATAAGCAACAATAAATAAGCAATAATAAATAAATAATAAGCAACAATAAATAAATGATAAATAATAATAAATAAATTATAAATAATAAGCAATAATAAATAAATGATAATAAATAAATGATAAATAATAATAAATAAATGATAAATAATACGCAAAAATAAATAAATAATAAGCAACAATAAATAAGCAATAATAAATAAATAATAAGCAACAATAAATAAATGATAAATAATAATAAATAAATTATAAATAATAAGCAATAATAAATAAATAATAATAAATAAATTATAAATAATAATAAATAAATGATAAATAATAATAAATAAATGATAAATAATAAGGGGTTTTGTGCCTTTAAAAAAAAGTAAAATGAATAAACAAAAATAATAATAAGGGTTTCTGTGTTACCCGTGTCTGTGCCGTAAACCCGTCGAGAAGGAATGCCGTACAGAGCCAGAACCTGGGGGGGAGGGGGGCCAGGCGGGGGTCCGGGGGGTTTCTTCCCTGGAGGTAACCGTGGTACGCCTGGTACTGTCGCCAAAATGGGTCCAGCCGACAGAGGTCCTTTTCTGAGAGGGGGTCAAAACAGAATTCCCTTAAAACCTGGATGAACTTTGAAATGTAATTACCCACACAACCGTGAGTTATTGAATGTTAGACGCCTACCCGAAAGGGGCGTTCTTCTTCAGGATGGAGGGGGGCTGGGCTCCGGGGAGAGGGATGTCCTGAATGTGGATGTTGGAGGGAGCGTGAGGCATATCTGGTAGAGGGATGCTGTCCACCTCCACTGACTCTGCATTCTGAAAAACAGTCACCGCAGCATAAGCAATATAAACAAACACATATCATTTAGTACGCATCGTAACTCAACAGTAAGTACCAGGATGGAAACTATAGTTCAAAAATGACCTGGCCGATTTAGGGTCCATTTCTGACATTTTCAGGATCAAAAAATAGCATTTTTAACCAGAAAATTGTCATATTTGTACTCTCTGTGGGATGATCACAAGATGAAAATGACTATCTCTACTATCGACAATTTATTTTCAAATAGATAAGCAATCTGTCCGATCCAAATGATCCAGAGTTCACAAAATCGACCCACAGAGAGCAAATATGACCACTTCCTGATTAAATCTGCCATTTTTGATCCTGTACATTTCACAAATGGATTTAGCATCCTCCAAAACCCCCCAAAAATGTTCTAGGAAAATGTAGCACAAAAGTCACTTCCAGTCTAAATTAAGCCCCGCCCACTTCCAGGTGTAACTCCTGCATCAGAGCGAAGCTGAAAATAATAGTGTCTTCACGTCTGAAAGCTGCTGAGTCATATATTGCACCTCAAACAACAAATAGATCCAGAGCTCCGGTTTCTTTATTTCCTCTCCAGAAAAAAGGAGAGTAAAAGAAAGGATCAGAAATCTCAGTTTCAGTGTCAGCATCTGACCCCATCTTCATATTTCTGGACTCATTAAACCCAAATCCTTGACCTGTAACAAGGCGAATAGAAAACAAATCCACAAACACACCTTGACCGAGTCGAAGTAGAGAGCCAGCTGCCCCCGTTTGGTCTCGTAGTCCAACTCGAGCTTCCGCAGCTCCTTGTAGGTGTCGGGGTTTTCTCTCTCGTACAGACGGACGATGCGTTCAAACGTCTCTCGGAGCTTCTTCCTCTTGTCCCGCAGAACTTTCTCATTCAGCAGCGGTTGCTGGACCGGGTTGAACTCTGTTGGAGGTGCAACAAAAAAGGCATTTTTTAATTGAATGGATTTTAAAAAGCTATTTATTTATAAAGCCTCTAGGTGTCACGCTTTCCCAGAGCATCTTCCTGGGTCTTATATTTATGCATTTCATTTAATGTTACATCCCATCTACTGTAACGCCATCCTCTCAGGCATTCCCAGTAAACTTCAAATCAATCAGGACTCTGCAGCTCGGATCGCCCCAACCTCCCCCAACTGCTCTGGCTCCCTGTTCAGCACCGTATCAACTACAGAAACCCCCTGCCCACCCTCCACAACCTGACAGTGAAATCCCTTTTGATAGTGAACACGGCAACTTATAACAGCACCCCCCCCCCTCACCCATCTCATCCAGCTTCTCCATGTCTCTGATGATCTGTCGGGGGTCTTTCATCTTCAGCACCGCCGCTCTCACCATCATCCTCTGCTTCTTGTTCTAGAAGGAGCAGATGTATTTTCTTTGGTTATGTGTTAGAGAAGAGACAAAGCACGTCGGTTAACATGACGGGACAACTAAAGCACGTTGGAAAAAACACTAACGGTGTGTGAGTGTTAGCTTCCTCAGAGCAAGTGGTGCTGCTCTGCATGAATGAGGCGTGAATGGGTGAATGACTATTACCATTTACAACATATCAATTCAATTCTGCTAATGTATTATTACTCCCAGTCAGTCCATCTGTAACGGCAACAGGAATCTTTAAGAAACTATGGGCCATATTAATTAAACTACAGTATTATATCACACTTATTATATTTAACAAATACTACTGCTGGTTGATTGTGGACTTCTGTAAATTGAAATATGTTATTCGTCTCTATCTGTACTTTGCCGTTACAGAGTAAATTTCTCCTTGGTGGGACGAACAGAGGAGTTATGGTTCTGATTATTACACCCGAATAATCACACATGAGCAGAGAAAAAAGCAAACAGGCCGAGACAATTACAAAATAAAGATATAGGCCTTATCAATGTTATCATCAACGGAACGTTAGTGTATGAAGATGAACGAGTAGGTTAAGAAGGTGTCTGGTGTTATGAGTACCTTCTTTAACTCCCTTTTCCTGGCCTCCTTTCCTGTAAAGAGAGGGCAGAAAACAAGCATGGTTATCATTTTGACAACAATAGGTTCATTATTCATCATATCTTGGTTGTGGGTTGGTACTTACTGGCCTGGTCGGTGGGATTCATGAATTTCCCACTCTTGGTGGAGGAGGTCGAGCGTCGCCCCATCGTGTCGCTGCGTCCCCTTCACCCTGCAGAGAGAGAGAGAGAAACACCGCGATGATGATGACAAGAGACGTTAAACCTGAAACACTAAGCACCTTGTATCTTAATTTTACTAGCAATTCAAGGACATCCAGGAGTGGAAAGCACCTAAGTACATTCACTCAAGTACTACACTTAGTACTGTTGCACCGCCCTCACCCATAAGGCTCTACAGAGGGTGGTGAAAGCTGCCCAGCACATCACTGGGGTGGAACTGGCCATAAGACTGCTTAACGCCTGTATGAGTCCCTTCATACCTCCATAACACTCATTTGTTTGCATCTCACACGTGTTTTTATAACTACAATAAGCTTTATTTATTTTTACATTCTGTTTATCTTGTTCTATTTGCATGTATACAAACTTCTGCATGTACTCGGGTCACCTGCAACATTCAGATTATTTTTTATTTACATTGTCTGACATACATATAGTTTTCTTCTTTTGCATTACTTGTACATGAATCATGCAACATCATCTAAATTATTGCATTTCCACATATTGTTTAATGTGTTATATGTATCTATGTTGCGCTGTTGGAGGAACCTGGGACTTGAGATGTTCCTCCCCATCACCACACTGTAGCTGTGCATGACAATAAAGCTTTTGACTCTTGAATATGAATGTGAAGGTTAGCAACTGTTAGCTAACAAGTTAACAGTAAATTGACAGTCAACGTAGAGTACACATAAGCTTAAGTCGCTCTAATGGATATAAGTATCTTACACACAACAAAGTAAAACGCAGGAGGTGTTTAGAAGCAGCTTGAAGACATCATGAAGTCAGAATCATGTTCAATCTTAGCGGGTTCTGCAGCATTAGCGGCTAAATGCTAACAGTTAGCTTTGGGCCACGTACGCATCGATAGCAGAAATAAATACTTTACCTTTTAATTAAGAAAAAAAATCCCTTAAGAGCACAAAGCCCCACACACGCTGCTTTGTGTATCAGACGTTAATAAAGACACGTGTTGTTACTGAAAGAGGAATCCGAAGTCTTCTCTAAACAGCCGTTAGCCAGCCGCCATGTTTACTGAGAGAGCGAGAGAGGGAGAGAGATACCGGAAGTGGGTCATTTGACGTCATCGAAACTGGTAGCTATGGTAGCGAGTTTTTTATTTTTATTTTTTTATATTAAAATCTTTTTTTTCATGAAAGATAGAAATAATATATTCCAATTTGTTTAAATACATTAATACAATAATACAAAAATATAAATAAGATAAAAGGAGGTCTCTTGAGAAGAACATTTTGAATGCAGGACATTTACTGTAACAGAGTATTCCTACACTCTGGTACTTCTAGCCTACTTTACTCAAGTACAAGATCTGAATACTTCTACTTTTACGCAGAAACAAGATCTGAGTACTCCCCAGCTTTCCCTTTAACCCCCACTGTCGTCGTTCAATGTTTCTCTGCTGGAGGAAACAGAAAGTCCTTTTCAGCAGTGGCTCAGTCAGTAGGGGCTTGGACTGGGAATCGTAGGGTCGCTGGTTCAAGTCCCCGAACAGACTTGAGATATGGAAAGTGGACTGCTACTTGGAGAGGTCCCAGTTCACCTCCTAGGTCCTGCCGTGGTGCCCTTGAGCAAGGCACCGGACACCTCCAATCCCCCCTGCCCACTGCTCCTAGTACTAGGATGGGTTAAATGCAGCGGACCAATTTCACTGTGTGTGCATGTATGTGACAGTGTTTCATCCTCCAATTCTATCTAATATGTGTTGATTGTCACAGTTCATGAATTGCAGAGAATTGAGTTTGTCCCTGTACCGTTTTCTGTTACAAATAAAGTTGTTTCAAAAAGACTTTGTGTGTCTGTTGACTGTTCCTCAGTCTTTCTTCTTCACATCCTTTAATTACCTTTCTATCCAAAGTGGCGGAGGACTCAAGGAGCCATTTTTCATTTGAGTTTTTAGTAATGGATACAAGATAGAAGATACAAGTAATGGATACAAGACACAAGTAATGGATGCAAGACACAAGTAATGGATACAAGACACAAGTAATGGATACAAGACACAAGTAATGGATGCAAGACACAAGTAATGGATACAAGACACAAGTAATGGATACAAGACACAAGACACAAGTAATGGATACAAGACACAAGTAATGGATACAAGACACAAGACACAAGTAATGGCTACAAGACACAAGACACAAGTAATGGATACAAGACACAAGTAATGGCTACAAGATACAAGACACAAGTAATGGCTACAAGATACAAGACACAAGTAATGGCTACAAGATACAAGACACAAGTAATGGCTACAAGATACAAGACACAAGTAATGGCTACAAGACACAAGACACAAGTAATGGATACAAGACACAAGTAATGGCTACAAGATACAAGACACAAGTAATGGCTACAAGACACAAGACTCAAGTAATGGCTACAAGACACAAGTAATGGCTACAAGACACAAGACACAAGTAATGGATACAAGACACAAGACTCAAGTAATGGCTACAAGACACAAGTAATGGCTACAAGATACAAGACACAAGTAATGGCTACAAGACACAAGACTCAAGTAATGGCTACAAGACACAAGTAATGGCTACAAGACACAAGTAATGGCTACAAGACACAAGACTCAAGTAATGGCTACAAGACACAAGTAATGGCTACAAGACACAAGACTCAAGTAATGGCTACAAGACACAAGTAATGGCTACAAGACACAAGACACAAGTAATGGATACAAGACACAAGACACAAGTAATGGCTACAAGACACAAGACACAAGTAATGGCTACAAGATACAAGACACAAGTAATGGCTACAAGACACAAGATACAAGTAATGGCTACAAGATACAAGACACAAGTAATGGCTACAAGACACAAGATACAAGTAATGGATACAAGACACAAGACACAAGTAATGGATACAAGATACAAGACACAAGTAATGGATACAAGCGGCCGAAATGGGATTTCTCCGCAGGGTGGCTGGCATCTCCCTTAGGGATAAGGTGAGAAGTTCAGTCATCCGGGAGGGACTCTTCGCGTTGAAAGGAGCCAGTTGAGGTGGTTCCTAGGGACGATGCCACCTGGGCGCCTCCCTAGGGAGGTGTTCCAGGCACGTCCAGCTGGGAAGAGACCGAGGGGTAGACCTAGGACCAGGTGGAGGGATTATATCTCTCCGCTGGTCTGGGAGCACCTTGGAATCCCCCAGTCAGAGCTGGTTGATGAGGCCAGGGAAAGACAAGTTTGGGGCTCTCTGCTGGAGCTGTTACCTCCGCGACCCTGACGGAAACGCGGGAGAAGATGGATGGATGGATGGATGGATGGATGGATGGATGGATGGATGGATGGATGGTAATGGCACGTTAAAGAAAAGTTAAGAAAGTTTAGAAAATGAACGAGAGTGAGACTTACACAGGCTTTCATTGTATTTGTTAGTTTCTTTAATTGTATTGTATACTTGTTTTGGAGTAACTCAAAATGTTGAAGAATCTTGAAATATTGAAGTTACGGTATTCTAACCCTTACTGAAAAAACTATACCCAAAAAGGTCACCTAAAGAAGCATGCAGCGGTGGAAGTCACTTCAGTGAAAGTCATTTACAGCCGTGGTGAAATCATCCTTTAGGTTAAGTCAAATGTTCTGAAAAAACTTTTGGTCAGACTTCAAATCTTTACTGTTGAAGAGCTCAACATCTGTGATACATACGTCAATCCTCTGTTGGATTCCATTAAAACCCACCAACAGTTGAGGAGTTATTTGATCTGGACAGACTTTAGGAAATGTCTGATGTATTTCTAAAGCTGCAGTTACGAGTCAGGTTTCACACAAATCCAACTGAGAGCGGATAGCTGAGACACAGATAAAGATATGGTACAGTTTGTCACGTCTTTCGGGGGAAATGTGAGAGGAAGTGGAGCCAAAGCCAAGTCATGTCCTCAAACACAGATCACTGAGATACAGAGGGGAGACGGGTGGGGGGCGTTGATCATGAACAAAAACAAGAAGAGGAAGAAGCGAGGAGCAACATGGATAGCGGAGAGGGCATCTTCCTCCAAAGTCTCATGAGCTGGTACTTCAGCGAGTCCCTTTACATGTTTCAAAGGAAATATATCTGCTTGTTTTTAAAATTAAATAAACATGTAATAAAAGAAAAATGAGCTCACACAAGTCACATGAAATCACAAAATCAGAGGAAGGATGCTGTGGCGTTCTCAAAAGCTTCTCCAAATCCGATCAAAGGAAGGATGGTGCATCTCTGAAGAGCAAGGGAATCTGAAAGACCACCAACCCAGACCTGCACCCGTAGTGTGTAGTTTTGGGAACCGACCATCAGGACTTTTCTGACAACGTTTTAGATTCAAGATTCAAAGGTTTTAAAGTCATGTGCACACAAGCTATGGTGTAGAAATGGCACTGAAAATCTTAGGTCCCGAGCTCCTCCAACCATGCAGCTTATTATATGAGACATAAAACCATTAAACAAATTCAAATAAATAAAATACATATATATTTCTAAAAAGAATAATAATAAAAAGTAATGAAATATAAAAACACAATGATAAAGTAGAGCCAGCAGAAGTCTATACACACGTAGATCTGTGAGAACAGCCTGTAAAGATAAATATTGTACAGTCAGATGAAATGAAATACTTTTTCTCACAGTGATAACTCTATAAATGAATGTAGGATCAGATGACAACAGAGGAATGCTGAAGGAGGCCCTTCACAGAGCTCAGGGGTTTAGTCCTACGGCCTGTGGGATGAAACTGTCCCTGAGTCTGGTGGTTTTGGCCCTGATGCTGCCTCCTGTTTGTTGCTGGGGTGATGGGGGTCTTTGATAATCCTGTGGCTTTCTTCCTGAGCCGCTGGGAGTAGAGGTCCTCCGTGGATGGCAGCTCCGTCCTGGTGATGATCCTCTCTATGGTGCACCTGTAGAGGGTCAGGATGCTCTCTATGGTGCACCTGTAGAGGGTCAGGATCCTCTCTACGGTGCACCTGTAGAGGGTCAGGATCCTCTCTACGGTGCACCTGTAGAGGGTCAGGATCCTCTCTACGGTGCACCTGTAGAGGGTCAGGATCCTCTCTACGGTGCACCTGTAGAGGGTCAGGATCCTCTCTACGGTGCACCTGTAGAGGGTCAGGATGCTCTCTACGGTGCACCTGTAGAGGGTCAGGATCCTCTCTACGGTGCACCTGTAGAGGGTCAGGATCCTCTCTACGGTGCACCTGTAGAGGGTCAGGATGCTCTCTACGGTGCACCTGTAGAGGGTCAGGATCCTCTCTACGGTGCACCTGTAGAGGGTCAGGATCCTCTCTACGGTGCACCTGTAGAGGGTCAGGATCCTCTCTCTGGTGCACCTGTAGAGGGTCAGGATCCTCTCTCTGGTGCACCAGAAAGTGAGACAAACTACTCTCTGTGGCCACGGTGTAACAGGATGAAACTGGTATCTGGACCCCTCCACTCTCACCATCAGATCGATCTCTGAGCAGCAACCTCCAGATATCAGCATGTTCAGATCGTCTAAACTTCAATAGCGTGGCTTTGAGGTAAGTCCAAAACCCAAAGATGACTTGATAACCCTGACCCTAACTCTTCAGAGTTTCCACTGAATAGGAGATAAAGAAGTCCCGTCTGTCCACCAATGAGACGCTGAGGCTGAGGGTTGATAAAGAAGTCCTGTCTGTCCACCAATGAGACGCTGAGGCTGAGGGTTGATACAAATCTGATGAAGTGAGCGGTGTCAGTGATTGCTCAACACTCAGCAGGAAACCTCAGAGCAGAATGGATGCAGTGGCAGAGCTCTCCGTCCTGCTGTTTGCTCTCCTCAGCAACATTCACTCTGAAGAACTCATCGTCATCGGAGAGGAAAGAGGCTCTCACACCTTCCAGCTCCCAGAGGAGGCCGGCTCCTGCCTGATCTCCAGATCTGTTGGTGAGGAGAAGCTGGTCCTGTGGAACACCTCTGACCTCTGGCCCCAGAACTCCTCAGTACCTGAAGACCTGAAACAACGACTTGTCAGCACGGCCGATACTTCTTCCTACATGATCCAGAACCTGACCCATTCAGACTCCGGCCTGTACCAAGAGGAGTGCTGGACTGAGGGCAAAGTGACTCATGAGAGAAACACCACAGTTACTGTCTGTGGTTCAATAGAGAAGACCAGACCTGAATACATGAGAGATGAAGAAACAATAGAGCTGCCTTGTTCTGGAGCAGCTGACCACCTGGACGTCCAGTGGCTCAAACGGGATTATCGATCTGATCAAGAAAGATGGAGCAGAGTTTTTGGGGACAATACGGCATCAGTGATGGACAACGATAGAGGAAGATACCAAGTGGTGAAAAACACATCAGCTCTACGTATATCCGACATCACAACCACTGACCTCAGAGAATACACCTGTCTGAAGATGAACCAGCAGCAGTGTGTTAGCAGTCACCCTGTGCGGTATGTGTTGTACTCAGATGTGATCTATCACTCAGTGGGAGACAGGGCTGTGTTGCAGTGTCCTGTCACTGGTTTCAGTGAAGACAAGCCTCCATATTGGGAGACTGAATTATTTAATAGTGATCGAGGACAACATAACCACACTGGGTCTTTAGTGGACCAGAACTTCTCTCTGGTGTTAACATCTGTAATGGTAAATCACACAGGTATGTACTCCTGTAAAACCTTAACTACTGTGAAAAGATATGAGCTGTGGGTGTGCCCTAAATTCCCCCCCCCTGCTGTAGAGCTCTTCTCAGAGGGAGGAGAAGTCACTCTCAGATGCAAAGATTGGGAAAAGGGTCAGGGTCATGGTTGGTTCTTTAAGTCGAACCGAACCAAAGGAAGAACCTTTTTTGTACATCCTAATCTGAACCAGAGCATTGTGCACAATGACTCTGATGGGAGATTGGTCATCTCTAATGTCTCTCTGCAAGACACAGGAGAGTACTGGTGTGCAGTTATTGACAGTAATGGTCAGTGTTTCTCTTCAACCAAAACCCTGGTGCAGCACAGAGACCCCTTTGGGGTTCACTCCACCTTCTACGCAGTGAGATGCTCAGTGCTCAGTGTTCTGCTGCTGGTGCTCTGTGTCGCTGTACTCACTGTGACCCTGAGGACCAGAGGACGGGACCCTTAATATGCAGATGTTCATTTCAGTTCCCTCTGTCCTCGTCCTCTCTAATGCAGCGGCTCAGAGACACAATCTAATCTCTGGGTGTTAGACATTCATGCAGACCCAACGTCAGGGTGAAAGAGAGAGAGAGAGAGAGAGAGAGAGAGAGAGACAGAGAAAGAGAGAGAGAGAGAGAGACAGAGAGAGAGAGAGAGACAAAGAGAGAGAGAGAGAGAGAGAGAGAGAGATTACAAAAACCAGCAGCAACATTTTTATTATTATTTCTAATTAATAAATAACTTTAAATTTGTCTTTTTAAAATCCCAAAAGGTGACCCTCAAGATAGCAAATAAATGATGTAAAAACCCAAAATATAATTACTCTATAGTACTGAGAAGGAAAGCATTTGAATGTTGGAAGTAAATATATATTTAGTTTAGTGTGAGGATATGATCTTTACTGTGAATGTATTTTCTCTGTCTTGCTGTTCTTGTAAATACGTGTGATTGTAGGATCACTGCTTTGCTCTGCATCATGTTTCATATCTCTTTTCATATTTCAGTTACCAACCTTTAAACATTGGCTTTCACATGAAATGTTTTCACTTCTGTGATCTTCTGTTCCGGATGTTTTATTTCAGAGGAAATGATTGTGATGTTTGTGTTTACCCTTCTTTGTTGTCAGCATTATATCTTGTGTTATAATTCCTTGATATATATCCATCAATAACCATGTCTGTGTAATAAAGGTTACCAATAACCAATCAAACCTGGGAGACAGCTCTTTGTATTCCTGATCTTTATCCTGAAATGGGCGATCACATACAAATATCCTGTAGAATTCATGTCTTGCTATTTCCTGCATGACACACACATTACACGGTTATTAGAACCCATTACTGCACCTCTATTAAAGCCCCATTACCCGGTTTTCACACCCGTCTCCCTCCATTATCACACCCTTTTTATCTGACCCTTTTACACATGGACTCAGCCTGTGAAAGGACTGTTTCCTCAGAGATACAGAAACTATTGAAGGGTTAACGTGACATTCCACACGTCTCAAATGTACTTTACATTGAAGGCTTTTTAAAATCAATCAGCAACATCTACAAACTCCATTTGTATTGGTCTGTCCTGCTGACTGCATTACACTGCATTCATCACTCAGTAATATTCAGTGATGGAAGAAGTACTCAGATCATGCACTTAAGGAACGAGTACAAATACTATGGCTTTAAAATACTCCACTACAAGTAAAAGTAGTGAATTCTACTTCAGTAAAAGCACAAAAGTAGGAGCATCAAAATATACTTCAAGTACAAAAAGTACTCTTTCTGCACCATGACCGTTTCAGAATAATATATAAGTATTATCTGATCCATGTTCTTCAAGTATCATCAGTACAATGATATAGTTTGTCTGATAAGTAATACTCTTAACAAAGAGGACATGAAGTCCGTGTCTCACACACTGGGTTTCAGCTTGGACCGGTTTGAACTGGTCCCAACACTGACTCTTCTTTGTATTCTGAAGCTAGTTTGACTTTTGACTTTGGAATTCCTTTCAAGCAACAGAAACACACCAAGTTAAGTCTGCTTTCTTCCTCACTCGTACATCTGCCTGTAATAATTCACCTTCCTGGTTCTGAAACCTTTTTCATACTGAGGATTTTGATGCTCACAGACATCATGCACTGCTTCCTCAGAGCACAATGTGTAAGAATGTCCAGCAGTGGAGAGGGGAAGCACGAGGAGACAGAGCCCTCTAGTGCTGAACGTGAGGAACTCTTTAGAGCAACAGTCCTTCTGTCCCTTTTTTATAAATACTGTAGGTAGGTTTCAATCATTACCTGAAGGTTCGTACCACCCTATGCTCCAGTAGCCCATCTTTCCTCCCCATCAGATCCACAAATGATTCCTTCAGAACCCAATTCAAACACTACATGCATCAAGAGTCCTTTACTTAAAGAAAGAGGTTTATATTCACATATCTGAGCCAGTGGAAGCACAGAGCTGTTGAAGAGAACAGGCTGTTTCCACGCTGCTGATGTGTTCACCTGACCTGCTGCTTCTGCGTTCATGTTGGCGATGCTCGCCTGCCCCACCACCACCCCAGCTTCCTCCCCAGCTTCCACCTGTAGGCTCGGGGGAAAGTTATCTAACCATCACTCAATGTTCTGTGTTAATATGTGGAGTGATGAGGCCCGATCCTAGACGCCAAACTCAAACTATATACTGTTTCTAATGAACATATTAATGAAACACGTGAGTTGTCTGATTGAAATATTATTATTAATATTGATTTATTTATTAGTATTATTATTATTTATATTATTATTGTTGTTATTATTTATTATTATTGTTGGTATTATTATTTATCATTATTATTGTATTTTTATTATTGTTGTTATTATTTATTATTTTTATTATTATTTATTATTGATGTTATTATTATTATTTATGATGATGATTTATTATTGTTGTTATTTATTATTGTTGTTGTTATTATTATTTAGTATTATTATTTATTATTTATCATTATTGTTATTATTGTTATTATTATTATTTATATTATTATTGTTATTATTATTTATTATTGTTATTATTATTTATTATTGTTATTATTATTATTATTTATATTATTATTGTTATTATTATTATTTATTATTGTTGTTATTATTTATTATTATTATTTATCATTATTATTGTATTTGTATTATTTTATTATTTATTATTTATATTATTATTGTTATTATTTATTATTGTTGTTATTATTAGTTATTATTATTATTTATCATTATTATTGTATTTGTATTATTTTATTATTATTATTGTTGTTGTTATTATTATTATTGTTATTAATTATTATTGTTGTTATTATTAGTTATTATTATTATTTATTATTGTTGTTATTATTAGTTATTATTATTTATTATTGTTGTTATTATTAGTTATTATTATTTATCATTATTATTGTATTTTTATTATTTTATCATTATTATTGTATTTTTATTATTTTATCATTATTATTGTATTTTTATTATTAATATTATTATTATTGTTATTATTATTATTGTATTTTTATTATTTTATTATTATTGTTGTTGTTATTATTAGTTATTATTATTTATTATTGTTGTTATTATTATTAGTTATTATTATTATTTATCATTATTATTGTATTTTTATTATTAATATTATTATTATTATTATTATTTATTATTGTATTTTTATTATTAATATTATTATTGTTATTATTATTATTTATTATTATTATTTATTATTATTTATTATTATTGTATTTTTATTATTTTATTATTATTGTTGTTGTTATTATTTGTAATGTATATTCTTAGTGTTTGTATAATATGCTGCATTGTTGGAGGAGCTCGGGACTTAAGATGTTCATTGCCATTTCTGCACCGTAGCTACTGAGCATATGACATTAAAACCTGTGAATGAACTTAAAGCATTTTCTGAAGAGCTCCATCTGTAAAGTGAGTTTAGATTGTCTTCCTTCTTGAAATGCAAACATGAGAGCATGATGATAACAAACAGAAAGTAATAGAGTATACTTTATTCTATCAACGCGATGATTCATAAATGTGATTATGTGTTTATGGATTGTTGACAGAGACGTGGAAAATACCAATAGTTATATAACATCAATAATACAAAGCTTTGTTCTGAGTGTCACCTCTAATTCTACCTTCCTTCATGCTCTATTGAGGAAATATTTCAAAGGCTCCAGGATTGAACGCTCCTTAACTGCATCTTTGGGTTTTGGACTTACCTCAAATCCACGCTATTGGTGTCTGCACTTCTGATCTGAACATGCTGATATCTGGAGGTTGCTGCTCAGAGACCGATCTGATGGTTAGAGTGGAGGTTATACCAGTTTGGGCGACTGGCTCTGTGATGTAGAGTCGTTGTCGACCAATCAAAGGGTTGGGGGTTTGATCCCTCCCCCTACATGTTGATGTGTTCTTGATCAAGCTGCTCCTGATGGCCGGTGTGTTTTGTCAGTGATGTGCACTGAGAAAAAGGCTGGTGGATTCACATGTTTTATTATGTACATTTGAATATTTCCTTTAATGTTAGGTATATTCTTTTATCCTATGTTTCACCAACATGACTTTAAAATGTTCATTTTAGCCGTTTATTTTGGAGGCTGTGGCACAGTGGGATGGTGCGCTGATCATCAGAGCAGGTTCAAGTCCCGCTGCAGTCAGCATGTCGTTGTGTCCCTGGGCGATACACTTCACCCCAGCATTGCTCCTGTGGGGATTGTCCAAAGCATGTATGCAAGTCGTCTCAGAAGTGATATGTGATGTAATGTGTGACGCCCCACCCTAAAGGGGGCCCTATGGGGATAACACAATTCCACCCCTGACCCAGAATACAACACATAAGACACCTTTAAAATCATCAAACCCTTATAATGTATTACATTCAGCATGTGAAATGTTCAAAGATGGATGCTAGGATGAGAGAGGGAGCAACAGCAGTCCCCACGCACAGAGGCCTCTCCCTTGTATGAACTGGAGCTCTGAACCTCTCCCTCCTCCAGGTGCAGCTCGTCTGAACCTCGTTGCAGCAACGCAGCACACCTGGGCAGAGACACCAGAGGGGAGACAAACAGGGAATACAAACAGCCGTAACTTATGTAATATGCTCAGGATATTTAATGCGTACCTGTTAAAGCAACATGAACGTTCAGTTTGAACTACAGGCTATGGTGTTCTGTTTAATCTACCCAGCGTGCTCGAGGTATTCTCAGTATTAAGGTAAAAACAGCCTGCATATACCACAGGAGCTTATTCCTGTGTAGGGGTCAGAGTATTCACAATCTGACACCTTAAGGATGCTACGAAAAGGTTACTTTGACAATTGCCATCTGTGTCGAGTCACCTGAAAGACAACTGTCAGGAGGGGAGAGAGCAGAGGTAAAGGTTTCACGATGCGCTATGATTGGCTTTTGGGACTAGAGACGGAGCGACAGGTTGAGCTGGGGAGACCCCTGAGCGCTGATTGGGAGGGGCGACCTTAGTTAGATGGAGATATGTGAATGACAGATAGAAAGACGGTCTTCCTGGTTGAACTTACACTGAGCTTCATTAAATAGGAATCTGCTAATGTGAAAGGGCCCTTTAATACAAGAGAGCAATGGCTTTGCTTTGTGAAATGAATACAGTATAGTAAGGGCCTGGTGGCTCACCACATTTGCAGTAAGGAATGTATAAACCCCCCCACATTGTAATACCGGGGGAAAGCTGCGGTGTAGTAGCAGCTCACTTAGTGACCTTACCTTTAAGCCTCCTTCTTGTCTGATCTGCTCCTGTCTGACCTGATAACGTTTTTGTCACTTCCTGTATCCGTCTTAAATTAAAAGCCCTCTAGCTCTTCAGTGTAGTCAAGCTGTTGAACAAAAAACCGGGCTGTTCACATAGTTTTGGCTATACACCACGTGGTGTTTCAATAAATACATATTTTATAGCAAGAGCCCCCCCTCCCTGCTTTATCTCATTCTGAAAAATGATCTGTGTGAATTACATGCTAATAATGATTCTACTTTAGAGTGTGTTTAGAACTCTCCAGAATGATTTCTGCATTCACTTTCTCCTTCAACCTTTATCCTTTTGGTAGCCAATAGGCTGTCTCCCCTGACATCATCATTATCACTATTGGAAAATGACACTGAGTTTATGCCTTTGATGTCTCTGTAGTCCCTCCCTCTGCCTTTCTCTAAATCCATAAGGCGTCATTAAAACATAAGGATCTGATCTGTGAGTTGACGTCGGTATAAGAACACTAGATACACAATACAAGAACTATCCTTTTTAGGATGAAGAAGGGATGCTTAAAGGTTATAACTATAGATATAAAACAGGGTGCAGACTGAAGCACTGATCCCTATCATCACATGTATTTACAGCATCAAATAATATCTTCATGCCCAACCAAAGATACAAATACAAATATAGAGATTTACTTCAACATTCAAATCCTTTGTTTCTCAGTATTATTGAGGGTTTATATTTTGGGTATTTGTGTAATTTATTTGCTATCTTAAGGGTCACTCTCCCTCCATCCCTCTCTCTCTCTCTCCCTCTCTCCCTCCCTCTCTCTCTGTCTCTCTCACTCTCCCTCCCTCCCTCTCTCTCTGTCTGTCTCTCTCTCGCTCTGCCACTCTCTGTCTCTCTCTCCATCCCTCTCTCTCTCTCTCCCTCTCTCCCTCCCTCTCTCTCTGTCTCTTTGTCTCTGTCTCTCTCCCTCCCTCCCTCTCTCTCTGTCTCTCTGTCCCTCCCTCCCTCTCTCTGTCTCTCTCTCGCTCTGTCTCTCTCTCTGTCTTGCTCTCTCTCTGCCTCTCTCTCTCTCCCTCCCTCCCTCTCTCTCTGTCTGTCTCTCTCTCGCTCTGTCTCTCTCTCTCTCTCTCTCTTTGTCTCTCTCTCGGTCTCTCTCTCTCTCTCACTCTCTGTCTCTCTCTCTCGCTCTCTGTCTCTGTCTTGCTCTCTCTCTCCCTCCCTCCCTCTCTCTCTGTCTGTCTCTCTCTCTCTCTTTGTCTCTCTCTCTCTCTCGCTCTCTGTCTCTGTCTTGCTCTCTCTCTGTCTCTCTCTCTCTCCCTCCCTCCCTCTCTCTCTGGCTGTCTCTCTCTCGCTGTGTCTCTCTCTCTCTCTCTCTCTCTCTCTCTCTGTCTCTCTCTTTGTCTCTCTCTCGGTCTCTCTCTCTCTCTCTCTCTCTCTCTCACTCTCTGTCTCTCTCTCTCTCGCTCTCTGTCTCTGTCTTGCTCTCTCTCTGCCTCTCTCTCTCTCTGAAGACGATGTGATCTGGAAGCTCCAGTACTTTTCCACTGAGTCCGGGCTCCTGTTTACAACCTGCTGCAAGTGAAGACAGCTGTTTCAGAGCCACTTCTGAATGTGATTCTGCTGCAGCTTTTCTGTCTGTGTTCCTTCTGGTAAAGCACTTTGAATCAGCCTGTGTTGAAAGCTGCTTTGTATTAATAAACGTGTCTTGCCGACCCGCCATGAAGCTCTGTGAGGCTGGACTTCCATATCTCAGTGATCTGTGTTGCAGGACGGCCTCAGTGCTGCTGGCTCCACTTCCTCTCACATCTCCCCGAAAGATGTGACTCAAACTTTACCGTTTCTTTATCTGCTTCTCAGTTTTCTGCTCTTAGTTTAATCAGTCCAAAACCTAACTGTGCGTCATATCTCGTTAGCAGGGTGTACAGATTACAGATAACTGCATCTAAACGACTTCATATGACCTCTGGAATATTTGATATTTACCCTGCTGATTCAGAGCTTATAAAAGCAACACAACAACAACAACAACAACATGGTGACTGTTTGGACTTTGTATAGGTTTTGATGCTTTTACTTTTGTACTTTTACTTGAGGTGGAATCATTTAAAACCATAGTATTTGTACTCGTTCCTTAAGTGCATGATCTGAGTACTTCTTCCATCACTGAATATTACTGAGTGATGAATGCAGTGTAATGCAGTCAGCAGGACAGACCAATACAAATGGAGTTTGTAGATGTTGCTTCAATGTAAAGTACATTTGAGACGTGTGGAATGTCACGTTAACCCTTCAATAGTTTCTGTATCTCTGAGGAAACAGTCCTTTCACAGGCTGAGTCCATGTGTAAAAGGGTCAGATAAAAAGGGTGTGATAACGGAGGGAGACGGGTGTGAAAACCGGGTAATGGGGCTTTAATAGAGGTGCAGTAATGGGTTCTAATAACCGTGTAATGTGTGTGTCATGCAGGAAATAGCAAGACATGAATTCTACAGGATATTTGTATGTGATCGCCCATTTCAGGATAAAGATCAGGAATACAAAGAGCTGTCTCCCAGGTTTGATTGGTTATTGGTAACCTTTATTACACAGACATGGTTATTGATGGATATATATCAAGGAATTATAACACAAGATATAATGCTGACAACAAAGAAGGGTAAACACAAACATCACAATCATTTCCTCTGAAATAAAACATCCGGAACAGAAGATCACAGAAGTGAAAACATTTCCTGTGAAAGCCAATGTTTAAAGGTTGGTAACTGAAATATGAAAAGAGATATGAAACATGATGCAGAGCAAAGCAGTGATCCTACAATCACACATATTTACAAGAACAGCAAGACAGAGAAAATACATTCACAGTAAAGATCATATCCTCACACTAAACTAAATATATATTTACTTCCAACATTCAAATGCTTTCCTTCTCAGTACTATAGAGTAATTATATTTTGGGTTTTTACATCATTTATTTGCTATCTTGAGGGTCACCTTTTGGGATTTTAAAAAGACACATTTAAAGTTATTTATTAATTAGAAATAATAATAAAAATGTTGCTGCTGGTTTTTGTAATCTCTCTCTCTCTCTCTCTCTCTCTCTTTGTCTCTCTCTCTCTCTCTCTTGTCTCTCTCTCTCTCTCTCTCTCTCTCTCTCTCTCTTGTCTCTCTCTCTCTTCTCTCTCTCTCTCTCTCTCTCTCTCTCTCTCTCTCTCTCTCTCTCTCTCTCTCTCTCTCTCTCTCTCTCTCTCTCTCTCTCTCTCTCTCTCTCTCTCTCTCTCTCTCTCTCTCTCTCTCTCTCTCTCTCTCTCTCTCTCTCTCTCTCTCTCTCTCTCTCTCTCTCTCTCTCTCTCTCTCTCTCTCTCTCTCTCTCTCTCTCTCTCTCTTTCACCCTGACGTTGGGTCTGCTTGAATGTCTAACACCCAGAGATTAGATCGTGTCTCTGAGCCGCTGCATTAGAGAGGACGAGGACAGAGGGAACTGAAATGAACATCTGCATATTAAGGGTCCCGTCCTCTGGTCCTCAGGGTCACAGTGAGTACAGCGACACAGAGCACAAGCAGCAGAACACTGAGCACTGAGCATCTCACTGCGTAGAAGGTGGAGTGAACCCCAAAGGGGTCTCTGTGCTGCACCAGGGTTTTGGTTGAAGAGAAACACTGAAGATTACTGTCAGCAACTGTACACCAGTACTCTCCTGTGTCTTGCAGAGAGACATCAGAGATGACCAATCTCCCATCAGAGTCATTGTGGACAATGCTCTGGTTCAGATTAGGATGTACAAAAAAGGTTCTTCCTTTGGTTCGGTTCGACTTAAAGAACCAATAGTGATACTGACCCTTTTCCCAATCTTTGCATCTGAGAGTGACTTCTTCTCCCTCTGAGAAGAGCTCTACAGCAGGGGGGGGGGATTTAGGGCACACTACCAGTATATATCTTTTCACAGTAGTTAAGGTTTTACAGGAGTACAGACCTGTGTGATTTACCATTACAGATGTTAACACCAGAGAGAAGTTCTGGTCCACTAAAGACCCAGTGTGGTTATGTTGTCCTCGATCACTATTAAATAATTCAGTCTCCCAATATGGAGGCTTGTCTTCACCGAAACCAGTGACAGGACACTGCAACACAGCCCTGTCTCCCACTGAGTGATAGATCACATACAACACATACTCTACAGGGTGACTGCTAACACACTGCTGCTGGTTCATCTTCAGACAGGTGTATTCTCCGAGGTCAGTGGTTGTGATGTTGGATATACGTAGAGCTGATGTGTTTTTCACCACTTGGTATCTTCCTCTATCGTTGTCCATCACTGATGCCGTATTGTCCCCAAAAACTCTGCTCCATCTTTCTTGATCAGATCGATAATCCCGTTTGAGCCACTGGACGTCCAGGTGGTCAGCTGCTTCAGAACAAGGCAGCTCTTTTGTTTCTTCATCTCTCATTAATTCATATCTGGTCCACTCTATTGAACCACAGACAGTAACTGTGGTGTTTCTCTCATGAGTCACTTTGCCCTCAGTCCAGCACTCCTCTTGGTACAGGCCGGAGTCTGAATGGGTCAGGTTCTGGATCATGTAGGAAGACGTATTGGCCGTGCTGACAAGTCGTTGTTTCAGGTCTTCAGGTACTGAGGAGTTCTGGGGCCAGAGATCAGAGGTGTTCCACAGGACCAGCTTCTCCTCACCAACAGATCTGGAGATCAGGCAGGAGCCGGCCTCCTCTGGGAGCTGGAAGGTGTGAGAGCCTCTTTCCTCTCCGATGACGATGAGTTCTTCAGAGTGAATGTTGCTGAGGAGAGCAAACAGCAGGACGGAGAGCTCTGCCACTGCAGCCATTCTGCTCTGAGGTTTCCTGCTGAGTGTTGAGCAATCACTGACACCGCTCACTTCATCAGATCTGTATCAACCCTCAGCCTCAGCGTCTCATTGGTGGACAGACGCGACTTCTTTATCTCCTATTCAGTGGAAACTCTGAAGAGTTAGGGTCAGGGTTATCAAGTCATCTTTGGGTTTTGGACTTACCTCAAAGCCACGCTATTCAAGTTTAGACTTCTGATCTGAACATGCTGATATCTGGAGGTTGCTGCTCAGAGATCGATCTGATGGTGAGAGTGGAGGGGTCCAGATACCAGTTTCATCCTGTTACACCGTGGCCACAGAGAGTAGTTTGTCTCACTTTCTGGTGCACCAGAGAGAGGATCCTGACCCTCTACAGGTGCACCATAGAGAGGATCCTGACCCTCTACAGGTGCACCATAGAGAGCATCCTGACCCTCTACAGGTGCACCATAGAGAGGATCCTGACCCCCTACATTTGCACCGTAGAGAGGATCCTGACTCCCTACAGGTGCACCATAGAGAGCATCCCGACCCTCTACAGATGCACCATAGAGAGCATCCTGACCCCTACAGGTGCACCATAGAGAGGATCCTGACCCTCTACAGGTGCACCATAGAGAGGATCCTGACCCTCTACAGGTGCACCATAGAGAGGATCCTGACCCTCTACAGGTGCACCATAGAGAGCATCCTGACCCTCTACAGGTGCACCATAGAGAGGATCCTGACCCTCTACAGGTGCACCATAGAGAGGATCCTGACCCTCTACAGGTGCACCATAGAGAGCATCCTGACCCTCTACAGGTGCACCATAGAGAGGATCCTGACCCTCTACAGGTGCACCATAGAGAGGATCCTGACCCCCTACAGGTGCACCATAGAGAGCATCCTGACCCTCTACAGGTGCACCATAGAGAGGATCCTGACCCTCTACAGGTGCACCATAGAGAGCATCCTGACCCTCTACAGGTGCACCATAGAGAGCATCCTGACCCTCTACAGGTGCACCATAGAGAGCATCCTGACCCCCTACAGGTGCACCATAGAGAGCATCCTGACCCCCTACAGGTGCACCATAGAGAGCATCCTGACCCTCTACAGGTGCACCATAGAGAGCATCCTGACCCTCTACAGGTGCACCATAGAGAGCATCCTGACCCTCTACAGGTGCACCATAGAGAGCATCCTGACCCTCTACAGGTGCACCGTAGAGAGGATCCTGACCCTCTACAGGTGCACCGTAGAGAGGATCCTGACCCTCTACAGGTGCACCGTAGAGAGGATCCTGACCCTCTACAGGTGCACCATAGAGAGGATCCTGACCCTCTACAGGCTCTCACTGAAGTGGTTGTTCAGGAAGAGATCCAGAGCCTCCATGCACTCATCCAGACTCTCCTTCAGAGTCATCTGTGAGGAGCTGCAACACAAACACACAGCAAATACTCTGAGTGTGTGTAGTAAAAGGGGGGTCACTGATAAACACACAGGATCCATGTGGCGTACAGGAAGAGGTTCACAGCACCCAACCCTAACCCACTGAACACATTAACGAGGGGTGCAGGAATGAGTCCTAGAACTCTGGATGCATTTGAAGGATATACAACGTTGCTTTGACACAGAGATTATGTTCTGCTATAATGTAAAACCACACGGAGAAATCCAATTGTGTTTTTGTGGAGGGAACCTGGGAGGCGCTGCCTTCAGGGTCCAGTACAGAGAGGAGGAAATACCACAATCTGAACAGTCCAAGAGTACTCATGAAGAACTGAAACCTTACCACCACTTCGCAATGTTCTCCTATAATAATATGAGACACAGTTGTGAGTGGCATCAGTGAGATATAGGAGTATAGATGTGTCTTTATCCAGTCTTTACCACTCCTCAAAGAACTTTACATCCATCCTCACACAGAGCAAACAGGTAAATATCGAATGAACAAACTAACCTTTCTTTCAGGTATGCCATATTAAACTCATAAGACAAGCTGCATGCAAAAGACATAAATAATACATTCAAAACAGACAAGATATTGAAATACAAAAAGGACAATCAAAGGGCTTTTTAATATCATATATACTAAACAATTCAGCTGCAGTTCTTATTTTTCATTCACTTAAAGGCTTTTATACAGACACTTATGAAGTAAGATTTCTTTATAAATGTACCAAAAACATAAGGATATTATTTAGCACAAGGGCATCTTTGTTGGTTTCTAAGAAGAGACCGTAAATCATGTTAATTTAGGAACAGTTTTAGGTAAATGTAGTCATGTACATCCAGCCACAAAGCTTCTCAATACACACATTGGGGGAAACGCTTGTTCCAGCATCATCACAAAAACATTGAACAATTACTAGTTTCTAATTCACGGTTCCGTACCAAGTATGGGATGCTGCTTTACAATCTAAAATGCACTTCATTTGCTTTGGGAGTTTGGAGGAATTTTACAATTGTAGTTGATGTGTTTTTCGAAAAGCTGTGCAACAGTAAAGTTTGTGATCATTATGAACTACAAGGAAACGAAGTTAGCGTCTCCTAATGCAGCGGAGTGAGATGAATATGTTGCACTGTTTCCTGAACAGGTTGTTTTTACCCGTTAAAGCTGATCAGACAGCGGACATGAGAACGTTTTATTACTCACTTTTCTGCAGCATTTGCGTCTTTCCCATTGGACATGTTCTCTCTGTCAGGAGCTCACTGCAGGAGAACCAGAGCCAACCGACCGAGTTCCTTTATCCTTTAAAGCCCACCGTGCTGACAGAACTCACTCTCCTGTTGCTGAGGTCCACCAAAAGCGCTCTGAGGTGAAGGCACGCGCCTGACTCCTCCTCTGTGACGTCACTGCCAGCCAGAGCTGGGAGAAGTACTCAGATCTAGTATTTGAGTAAAAGTAGAAGTACTCAGGTCTTGTACTTGAGTAAAGTAGAAGTACTCAGATCTAGTATTTGAGTAAAGTAGAAGTACTCAGATCTTGTATTTGAGTAAAAGTAGAAGTACTCAGATCTTGTACTTGAGTAAAGTAAAAGTACTCAGGTCTTGTACTTGAGTTAAAGTAGAAGTACTCAGATCTTGTACTTGAGTAAAGTAAAAGTACTCAGGTCTTGTACTTGAGTTAAAGTAGAAGTACTCAGGTCTTGTACTTGAGTAAAGTAGAAGTACTCAGGTCTTGTACTTGAGTAAAGTAGAAGTACTCAGATCTTGTACTTGAGTAAAGTAGAAGTACTCAGATCTTGTACTTGAGTAAAGTAGAAGTACTCAGGTCTTGTACTTGAGTAAAGTAGAAGTACCAGAGTGTAGGAATACTCTGTCACAGTGAAAGTATTCTAAATGTTCCTCCGGTGAAAGTAGAAAGTACTCTCCTCTAAATGTACTTAAAGTAGCGACAGTAAAAGTACTCATTGTCTGATTGGTCCATTTCAGAAAGACCTGAATCCAAAAAGCAAAAGGACATGAGTATTATTAAAATGTAGTTAGTAAATTCAGATCTCTCTCAAAGTGAGATGTAGTTTGGAGGTGAAGTCACTAGAGGACGCTGGTGTCCTGTCTGCCATTAATCATGGATGCAATGTTAAAAAAATACAATACCAGTTAAATAAATATGAAAATAGATTGGAATGCATTAAAAAAAGATACAAAATAAAAGCATTCATAATATTTTAAAATGAAATATGAGCAACAAATGAAATGGAAGTTTAAACACTGTAATCATTCTTTATTGCAAGGTAACACACAAACACACACACACACACACACACACACACACACACACACACACACACACACACACACACACACACACACACACACACACACACACACACACACACACACACATATGCTTTAAATATTTGACATGTCAATGTATGTACAATATGCAGAGTGTTTCAGCAGAAGTTTCCTTGATGACATCTTCAGATTTCCCACAGGAAGTCAGACGGCGTGAGGAAAATACAAAGAGGTTTCTCACGTCATCCTGAGGTAGAAATAAACATCCATCAGCTGTTTGCTCTGAAAGTGTCATACGATTATACTAATGTGGATCAATACAATTTATTTCATTTTGTTTTATATTTCTTCTGACATTTTATTTAAACTTTTTATATTTTAAAGTATTTTTATTGTATCTTATATTGAACATTTTAGATTATGTTGTTATTTTACATACATATATATATTTATATATATGTATATATATAAATATATATATGTATATATATTTATATATATACATATATATAAATATATATGTATATATATATAAATATATATACATATATATTTATATATATATGTATATATATTTATATATATATGTATATATATATATAAATATATATATACATACATATATATTTATATATATATTTATGTATGTAAATATATATATAAATATATATGTATGTATATATAAATATATATATAAATATATTTTTATATATATGTATATATATATATATAAATATATATATACATACATATATATTTATATATATATTTATGTATGTAAATATATATACATATATATATATATACATACATGTATATATATATATATATATATATATATATAAATATATATGTATGTATATATATATATATATGTATGTAACATTTTCATTTACTTTAGCTTTAATTAATTAATTAATTAATTAATTTAGTTTTTGTGTCTTTTATTTATCTATGACTGGATTAATAAATAATCCTAATTTCAATAATAATAAATGTTTTTGTGTGAAAATAAAATGCAACCCCTAATCTTTTTACGTTCCCCTTGCAATCCCCTCAAGTACCATAGGGTCCCCGTACCCCCGGTTGGTTTGAATGGCTTTGTATACTGCAGGGTAGCTGCTGAATTTACTGCAGGTGAACTAAAGTCTGATTTAAGGGTTGGTTATATGTACCATCATTAATCCTAATCTGCCTAGCAACTAAAGGGTTAAATACATGTAGGAGTAAAGGTACACCATTTACCTCTGAACTTTAGTGGAGTACAAGTGCAGAGTAACATCAAATGGAAATAGTACTATGAAGTAAAAGTATTTAGTTACTTTACACCTCTGGTCCTGATGGACTCTCCTCTTTCATTAACCCCATGAGGTTTGTCAATGAGGTGAAGAAGAGGTCAGAAAAGGAGGATCTGAATTTTTCGGCCTCTTCGATCACAGCCTTGCTAAGGATCATTGAGTCCACACATGCAGACAGGCCTGTTCCAGTCTAGCTGATGGAAGGAGTCTGAGTCGAGGCGAACGGGAACACTTCTCTGGTCAGTCGAGTCATGAAGCACGGCATCTCCTTCTTCCCGGCCAGAGTGCCTCCTTTGGCCTGGAAGGTGTAGGCCACGCTGTGTGACAGGCGGGTCATCAGCCGGGTCAGCTCCAGCTCACGGTTCCCTTCCTCCTGCAACAAGGTGCAGAAAGTCTGCAGGAAGACCGAGCCCAGAGGGTGCATGAAGGCTCCGTAACCTGGGGGGAGGACAAGGGGAGGACAAGGGGAGGACAAAGGGAAGACGTCAAACCAGGGGGTTAACAAGTGTCTAAATGAGATGACTAAACGTCATCACACCCAACATTAGCCACCTTTAGCTTAGCGCTGGAGACGTGGAGTCCTGGACCGTGCTGTAGTTCCTTAAGGCGGCTAATGTTGGGCTATAAAGGGACAACATTGCCTTCAAGACCAGGGGACAGGAAGTGCTCAAATGCTGACTCATTTCCAGGTTTTAGGACTCATTCCTACAGGGGCAGTTTACCTGGAGCCGTGGCGTACATCACAGCTGTGTCTACAGGAACAGACAGATGCTGAGTGAAGCTGCACTCGCTGATGTCAACGGCCGAATCCACCTCCACACCATCATCGAGAGCGCCCCCCCGACACGCCTGCAGGGAAACACTGTCATCATGGGGGCAAGGGGGGGTCCGTCCATACAAGATCAATCTTTATTATCCTCTGAGAGCCAATCAGACTTAAAGTGTTTGTTTTTTTCTCCAGAAGCAGCGAGATGTTGCTGCTGATAGACAGTAGTTGAGAAATCAGTCAGACACAGATAAAGATGTGTGTGTGTGTGTGTGTGTGTGTGTGTGTGTGTGTGGTGTGTGTGTGTGTGTGTGTGTGTGTGAGACCTGTATCAGGAACACTTTGGCCTTTTCCTCCATGCACTCGTTGTCGAAGTAGTTGAACACGCGTGACAGAAGAACAGGTTTCCCGTCAGCCCCGAACACACAGCCCTCGTCACCGTGAGACGACAAGACGGCGAGAAAACAGTCCTTCACAGGGCACCTGCTCTCTGCACACACACACACACACACACCACACACACACACACACACACACACACACACACACACACACACACACACACACACACACACACACACACACACACACACACAAAGTATGCAATAATTACAGTGCAGGGGTATGCTCTCTGTCAGTAAGGTATCTGTGTGTTGTGTGTGTGTGTGTGTGTGTGTGTGTGTGGTTGTGTGGTGTGTGTGTGTGTGTGTGTGGGTGGCAAAAGTATGTACATGATTGTGTAAGTGAGGGATGAATATACAGTATATGTTTCCTCAACACAGAATGTGTGTATGGATTTTAAGTGCTGTTAAAAAATAAAAACTATAAAATATTAATAATTTGATTAAAAATAATGAGGATTTATGAGGAAAAAAGAACAAAACAATACAATAATAATAATTACAAACACAACATTATTTACAGACTGAAAGCAGTAATATAATATATATTCATCTTTCATAATAATTATTCTGAAGTAAAGGTTCATTTATTATTTTACACCTGTGTAATCAAGCCTCACTTATTTATTTAATTAAATGGGAAAATACTTTAGTTATGACATTTTTAAATAAAAGTCCATACAAAATACATTTCACTGGTCATTTGTTTCAGGTGCTTTTTCTTTCCATAGACATACAATTTAAACATATTGCCATTAAAGGGGCAGTACATTAGGGAAACTCACCATCATTAATGGAGTGTTTACTTATTAAGCTCTATTTATTACACTTCATATTCAAACTTCACATTTACTGTTAATGATCGACCTGCCCTCACACACGTTGTGAGTGTATGGTTCAGTCTCTGAGAGATAAGTAGCTGATAAACTCAGCCTGAACTTTCCGTCTGTTTATCATCTAGGTGTGTGTTCTGATGCTTCAGCACACACACAAAGGTAAAATAAAGACCACGAGGGTTTAAACAGTAAAACTTTATGATGAACTGAGTTCCTGCATGAAAAGGTCAGGTGTTAGTTTCAGTTCATTATATAAGCTGAGGATCTATTCCCAGGGGTTTTAAACATGGTGGCTGACCGGTGCCAAAGTGCTACAACGGCTCAAAACTCTCCCATCAGGAGAAACGGTGCAGATACAGAAACACAAATCAAAACTCCTGCAGAAACATCTGCAGCAGCTCTTCAACACATGCAGCATCTAGAGAACATTCAGCAGAGGAAACATGAGCAGTTTACTAAAAGCTGCAGAAACCAAACGCTGCAGGAAGCTCCAACACAACGGAGACCAGGGGACACTAAAGAGAGACGCACACAGCTGAGCTGGAGACCAGGGGACACTAAAGAGAGACGCACACAGCTGGAGACCAGGGGACACTAAAGAGAGACGCACACAGCTGGAGACCAGGGGACACTAAAGAGAGACGCACACAGCTGGAGACCAGGGGACAGTAAAGACAGACGCACACAGCTGGAGACCAGGGGACAGTAAAGACAGACGCACACAGCTGGAGACCAGGGGACACTAAAGAGAGATGCACACAGCTGGAGACCAGGGGACACTAAAGAGAGACGCACACAGCTGGAGACCAGGGGACACTAAAGAGAGACGCACACAGCTGGAGACCAGGGGACACTAAAGAGAGACGCACACAGCTGGAGACCAGGGGACACTAAAGAGAGACGCACACAGCTTATATTGAATTTGATGCTTTGTGTGTGTGTGTGTGTGTGTGTGTGTGTGTGTGTGTGTGTGTGTGTGTGTGTGTGTGTGTGTGTGTGTGTGTGTGTGTGTGTGTGTGTGTTTTACCTTCCAGGAACAGCTGGTAGATCTGGTCACTGCTCAGGTCGCTGTGGATCTCCACCCTGAAGCCCAGCTTGCTGAGGGTTCTGTGGAGTTTCTTGGTGTCCCTCTGCGCCCCGGGCCTCCCCCGCAGCCTCACCCCGGGGTCAAACTGAGCCACAGACACCAGCAAGGCCCTGTTACACCCCCCCGCCCTGCGCTCCCTCAGTCCTCTCCCCAGCAGCATCCTCTCTCGTCTTCTCCTGGGACTCTGTTGTGTGCTGAGTGGAAGTGTGTTCAGGTGTGTGTGTCCGTTATGTGTGTCACACCTGTACGGCCACATATGGAGTTCCCCTCAGGCTGTTGCAGGAGGAAGCATGCGTTTACGTAACTCTGTCTTTTCCCTGCACGTGCACGCCTTCTTCCGGTGTTTCCACATGACTCAGGACCTCACCGGAGTTACAGGCTTTCCCTCAGGAGCTCATGTATACATTTTAAATCCAGAGAACCAATTCATCTAGGAAGACAAGAAGTCAGCGGGGGCTTTTAAAGCGTTGTCACAACAAAGGACAGAAAGTCCAGTCCCATGATTTGGATTGAACTGTCTGAATGTATTTTTGTGTCATTAGAATAAAAAATGAATCAAACTGACTGGAGGAGAGTTCACCTTAGTCTCGCATAAAGAAGTCCAAGGTGCAACAAGCAACTGTAATATAACCTTTAATCAGGAAATCTCGTTGAGCTAAAGAGTAGGTACGGTGGCCAATAGGTGCAAACGGACAAAAACTGTTCCCATGAGGAGAAACGCTGCAAATACAAAAACACAAACGTATGTTATGGTTACATTTGTAATTCTCCAGTGCTCTGTCAACTACCAGTGAACAGATTCAACCAGAACATCAACTCAACTCTCGTCCTTTGACCTTTCATTGAAAAACATGACTAACTAAACATTGTTTCCGTTCAGTATAAGTTTTGGCGTTTTTATAAAATACAGGTAACTCAGATAGTCACAGCAAAAGCAAGAGGAGAAAAAACCGAATAACATTTGAAATGCGGTGACGTTTTTTGGTGGGTTCATGGACATCTTTGGGGGAAATATGAGAGTGGAGCCAAAACCACGGAGGATGTCTTCAAACACAGATCACTGAGATATGGAAGTTCCAGCCTCACAGAGCGTCATGACTCTGATTCATATCTACTTTAAAAATGTCATAACTAAAGTATTTTCCCATTTAATTAAATAAATAAGTGAGGCTTACTTAAAATCCATACACACATTCTGTGTTGAGGAAACATATACTGTATATTGCATCATCACTTACACAATCATGTACATACTTTTGCCACACACACACACACACACACACACACACACACACACACACACACACACACACACACACACACACACACACACACACACACACACACACACACACACACACACACACGTACCTTACTGACAGAGAGCATACCCCTGCACTGTAATTATTGCATACTTTGTGCATTGCATAACTTGTGTGTGTGTGTGTGTGTGTGTGTGTGTGTGTTTTTGTGTGTGTGTGTGTGTGTGTGTGTGTGTGTGTGTGTGTGTGTGTGTGTGTGTGTGTGTGTGTGTGCAGAGAGCAGGTGCCCTGTGAAGGACTGTTTTCTCGCCGTCTTGTCGTCTCACGGTGACGAGGGCTGTGTGTTCGGGGCTGACGGGAAACCTGTTCTTCTGTCACGCGTGTTCAACTACTTCGACAACGAGTGCATGGAGGAAAAGGCAAAAGTGTTCCTGATACAGGTCTCACACACACACACACACACACACACACACACACACACACACACACACACACACACATCTTTATCTGTGTCTGACTGATTTCTCAACTACTGTCTATCAGCAGCAACATCTCGCTGCTTCTGGAGAAAAAAACAAACACTTTAAGTCTGATTGGCTCTCAGAGGATAATAAAGATTGATCCTGTATGGACGGACCCCCCCTTGCCCCCATGATGACAGTGTTTCCCTGCAGGCGTGTCGGGGGGGCGCTCTCGATGATGGTGTGGAGGTGGATTCGGCCGTTGACATCAGCGAGTGCAGCTTCACTCAGCATCTGTCTGTTCCTGTAGACACAGCTGTGATGTACGCCACGGCTCCAGGTAAACTGTCCCTGTAGGAATGAGTCCTAAAACCTGGAAATGAGTCAGCATTTGAGCACTTCCTGTCCCCTTGTCTTGAAGGCAATGTTGTCCCTTTATAGCCCAACATTAGCCGCCTTAAGGAACTACAGCACGGTCCAGGACTCCACGTCTCCAGCGCTAAGCTAAAGGTGGCTAATGTTGGGTGTGATGACGTTTAGTCATCTCATTTAGACACTTGTTAACCCCCTGGTTTGACGTCTTCCCTTTGTCCTCCCCTTGTCCTCCCCCCAGGTTACGGAGCCTTCATGCACCCTCTGGGCTCGGTCTTCCTGCAGACTTTCTGCACCTTGTTGCAGGAGGAAGGGAACCGTGAGCTGGAGCTGACCCGGCTGATGACCCGCCTGTCACACAGCGTGGCCTACACCTTCCAGGCCAAAGGAGGCACTCTGGCCGGGAAGAAGGAGATGCCGTGTTTCACGACTCGACTGACCAGAGAAGTGTTCCCGTTCGCCTCGACTCAGACTCCTTCCATCAGCTAGACTGGAACAGGCCTGTCTGCATGTGTGGACTCAATGATCCTTAGCAAGGCTGTGATCGAAGAGGCCGAAAAATTAGATCCTCCTTTTCTGACCTCTTCTTCACCTCATTGACAAACCTCATGGGGTTAATGAAAGAGGAGAGTCCATCAGGACCAGAGGTGTAAAGTAACTAAATACTTTTACTTCATAGTACTATTTCCATTTGATATTACTCTGCACTTGTACTCCACTAAAGTTCAGAGGTAAATGGTGTACCTTTACTCCTACATGTATTTAACCCTTTAGTTGCTAGGCAGATTAGGATTAATGATGGTACATATAACCAACCCTTAAATCAGACTTTAGTTTACCTGCAGTAAATTCAGCAGCTACCCTGCAGTATACAAAGCCATTCAAACCAACCGGGGGTACGGGGACCCTATGGTACTTGAGGGGATTGCAAGGGGAAGGTAAAAAGATTAGGGGTTGCATTTTATTTTCACACAAAAACATTTATTATTATTGAAATTAGGATTATTTATTAATCCAGTCATAGATAAATAAAAGACACAAAAACAAAATTAATTTTTAAAGCTCTGCATATTGTACATACTTTGACATGTCAAATATTTAAAGCATATGTGTGTGTGTGTGTGTGTGTGTGTGTGTGTGTGTGTGTGTGTGTGTGTGTGTGTGTGTGTGTGTGTGTGTGTGTGTGTGTGTGTGTCTGATTGTTTGTGTGTTACCTCGCAATAAAGAATGATTACAGTGTTTAAACTTCCATTTCATTTGTTGCTCATAAGCTTTTATTTAGTATCTTTTTTTAAAATATTATAAATGCTTTTATTTTGTATCTTTTTTTAATGCATTCCAATCTATTTTCATATTTATTTAACTGGTATTGTATTTTTTTAACATTGCATCCATGATTAATGGCAGACAGGACACCAGCGTCCTCTAGTGACTTCACCTCCAAACTACATCTCACTTTGAGAGAGATCTGAATTTACTAACTACATTTTAATAATACTTATGTCCTTTTGCTTTTTGGATTCAGGTCTTTCTGAAATGGACCAATCAGACAATGAGTACTTTTACTGTCGCTACTTTAAGTACATTTAGAGGAGAGTACTTTCTACTTTCACCGGAGGAACATTTAGAATACTTTCACTGTGACAGAGTATTCCTACACTCTGGTACTTCTACTTTACTCAAGTACAAGATCTGAGTACTTCTACTTTACTCAAGTACAAGACCTGAGTACTTCTACTTTTACTCAAATACTAGATCCGAGTACTTCTACTTTTACTCAAGTACAAGACCTGAGTACTTCCACTTTTACTCAAATACTAGATCTGAGTACTTCTACTTTACTCAAGAACAAGACCTGAGTACTTCCACTTTTACTCAAATACTAGATCTGAGTACTTCTACTTTACTCAAGAACAAGACCTGAGTACTTCTACTTTTACTCAAATACAAGATCTGAGTACTTCTACTTTACTCAAGAACAAGACCTGAGTACTTCTACTTTACTCAAATACTAGATCTGAGTACTTCTCCCAGCTCTGGCTAGCAGTGACGTCACAGAGGAGGAGTCAGGCGCGTGCCTTCACCTCAGAGCGCTTTTGGTGGACCTCAGCAACAGGAGAGTGAGTTCTGTCAGCACGGTGGGCTTTAAAGGATAAAGGAACTCGGTCGGTTGGCTCTGGTTCTCCTGCAGTGAGCTCCTGACAGAGAGAACATGTCCAATGGGAAAGACGCAAATGCTGCAGAAAAGTGAGTAATAAAACGTTCTCATGTCCGCTGTCTGATCAGCTTTAACGGGTAAAAACAACCTGTTCAGGAAACAGTGCAACATATTCATCTCACTCCGCTGCATTAGGAGACGCTAACTTCGTTTCCTTGTAGTTCATAATGATCACAAACTTTACTGTTGCACAGCTTTTCGAAAAACACATCAACTACAATTGTAAAATTCCTCCAAACTCCCAAAGCAAATGAAGTGCATTTTAGATTGTAAAGCAGCATCCCATACTTGGTACGGAACCGTGAATTAGAAACTAGTAATTGTTCAATGTTTTTGTGATGATGCTGGAACAAGCGTTTCCCCCAATGTGTGTATTGAGAAGCTTTGTGGCTGGATGTACATGACTACATTTACCTAAAACTGTTCCTAAATTAACATGATTTACGGTCTCTTCTTAGAAACCAACAAAGATGCCCTTGTGCTAAATAATATCCTTATGTTTTTGGTACATTTATAAAGAAATCTTACTTCATAAGTGTCTGTATAAAAGCCTTTAAGTGAATGAAAAATAAGAACTGCAGCTGAATTGTTTAGTATATATGATATTAAAAAGCCCTTTGATTGTCCTTTTTGTATTTCAATATCTTGTCTGTTTTGAATGTATTATTTATGTCTTTTGCATGCAGCTTGTCTTATGAGTTTAATATGGCATACCTGAAAGAAAGGTTAGTTTGTTCATTCGATATTTACCTGTTTGCTCTGTGTGAGGATGGATGTAAAGTTCTTTGAGGAGTGGTAAAGACTGGATAAAGACACATCTATACTCCTATATCTCACTGATGCCCACACTCATGTTATTATAGGAGAACATTGCGAAGTGGTGGTAAGGTTTCAGTTCTTCATGAGTACTCTTGGACTGTTCAGATTGTGGTATTTCCTCCTCTCTGTACTGGATCCTGAAGGCAGCGCCTCCCAGGTTCCCTCCACAAAAACACAATTGGATTTCTCCGTGTGGTTTTACATTATAGCAGAACATAATCTCTGTGTCAAAGCAACGTTTTATATCCTTCAAATGCATCCAGAGTTCTAGGACTCATTCCTGCACCCCTCGTTAATGTGTTCAGTGGGTTAGGGTTGGGTGCTGTGAACCTCTTCCTGTACGCCACATGGATCCTGTGTGTTTATCAGTGACCCCCCCCCCCCCCCCCTTACTACACACACTCAGAGTATTTGCTGTGTGTTTGTGTTGCAGCTCCTCACAGATGACTCTGAAGGAGAGTCTGGATGAGTGCATGGAGGCTCTGGATCTCTTCCTGAACAACCACTTCAGCGAGAGCCTGGAGAGGCTGCGGCCGAGGTAACGCCACAATCCCGAGTCATGTCTGGCTCCACTTCCTGTCTGAGTGTGAGGCTTTAAGACATATTAATTTATTATTTTATCCCCATGCTTTAATGTTCAGAAAGCTCTTTATTTTCCTCACACTGCCTGTGCTGCAGCTCCTCTTTTCACCCTCTGTCTGAAACCAGAGCCCAGTCTGCTCTGATTGGTTAGCTGGCCGGCTCTGCTGAGATTGGTCAACCTGCTTAGAGATGTCCCGCCCCTTAGCCTATCACGTACAATATGTTGGAGCGCTAGCCAGAAGTAAACAAAGGAGTCCATGTATATAATTGTAGGTCAATGTTTATTTTGAATTTGCTAATAATCTGAATCTGTGAAAGCTGTCTGATAAATGTATGAAATTCTACAGTACTTGATTACACTTCACCCAGAGGTTCCAGGTGTACTCTGTTTATAGCACATGCACGGTGGCGTGTCTTTAGCATGATTTCAGCAGAATTTGGTCTATGTTAAGAAGTTCCCGTTCAGTCGGACTGTGTTTCCTGTCAGCCATGACTCGCGGGGTGGCTTCACTTCTCCAGGATGTGAGGTGTTTGCTGAAGCTGACGCCCAACGTTTGACTGATTCAACAGCCCTGCAGAATCAACACTGAGCAAGAAAGCTTGGGACAGCAGAGCAGATAGGGAGGATAAAGAGAGCGGTGTATTTACTCTTATCTTTACCCGGCAGGAAAATATGTGGGCCATAGAGTAACTAAGCTCTGCTAAAGTGGTACAACTGAGTACATTTAATCGAGGCATGCATGTTGCTTTATGCTGCAGTAACATTTGTCTGCAGGACTTTTACTTTTAACACAGAACTTTTACAATATAGTCCAGGGCTTTTTTAACTTAAGTATTGGGTCTAAGTGCCCCCCCCCCCCCCTGCTCTGTTTGCTTACAGTGTTATGTGTATGACGTTGATCCTCCCATGTTTCCTCTGCAGAGTGAATGAGAGTATGTACCACGCTCTTATCTACGCCACAGTGCTGGAAATGCAGGCCATGATGACTTTCCAGCCAGAAGACATCAGCAACGCAGGAAATACCATGAAGAGCGCCCAGGAGGTCTGCCAGAGGTCAGGATGTTTTGTGAAAGTAGATTATGAAGTGGTGGAGGGAGGTCGTATCTCTGTAGGTTAGCCCTGAAGACAACAGACAAAGATCCAAGGGGACTTTGTCTGTTGGATTGCAGAAAATAATCTGTGTCAAACAAACGTTTAATCATACCTACGTGAAGTAAAAAGCTAATGTTGGGCTATAAAGGAACTACAGCACAGTCACATGACTTCATGTCTCCACCGCTAAGCTAAAGGCGGCTAATGTTGGCCTATAAAGGAACTACAGCACGGTCACATGACTTCACGTCTCCACCGCTAAGCTAAAGGCGGCAAATGTTGTGCTATAAAGGAACTACAGCACGGTCACATGACTTCACGTCTCCACCGCTAAGCTAAAGGCGGCTAATGTTGGGCTATAAAGGAACTACAGCACGGTCACATGACTTCACATCACCAACGCTAAGCTAAAGGCGGCTAATGTTGGGCTATAAAGGAACTACAGCACGGTCACATGACTTCCCGTCACCACCGCTAAGCTAAAGGAGGCTAATGTTGGGCTATAAAGGAGCTACAGCACGGTCACATGACTTCACGTCACCACCGCTAAGCTAAAGGAGGCTAATGTTGGGCTATAAAGGAGCTACAGCACGGTCACATGACTTCACGTCACCACCGCTAAGCTAAAGGAGGCTAATGTTGGGCTATAAAGGAACTACAGCACGGTCACATGACTTCACGTCACCACCGCTAAGCTAAAGGCGGCTAATGTTGGGCTATAAAGGAACTACAGCACAGTCACATGACTTCACGTCACCACTGCTATGCTAACAACCAGAAATACATTCAAGAAAACATTGACCATACCAGAAATACTTAAATGCTAACTCATTTCCCAGTTTAAGGACTCATTCCTGCACCACTCTAGGTTTAAAACACTTTACTTAGTGCTGCTTCTTCCCCAGACCGTGAGCCATAACAGCGACGTTTGCATGAGTGTATTTCCATGGCCTGATCCTGACCACACCACCTATTTGACTGAGTTTGCATGAGTGAAGCCAATCCTCGCTGCTTCTAACATAGCGAGAAGGGACTCGCGTTATTAGTGCATGATTGCTGTCGGCAAATATGTGGTGGGCAGAAATAAACAGAACTGATGTGTTGATACTGTTTCAGGTTTCGACGGAAGACCGCAGTTTTATCCAACAAGTCGTTAGGAGAATCACTCACTGAAGGTAGAAAGGCTTCAATGCCTCCTTTTTATTATGCTTTTTTGGTTTAATGTACATGCATCCCCTTCTTATCAAAGCAATTTCTCAGAATGCCTCGAGAAAATTGTGTTTAAATTGGCACAAAAATCATATTTGCCTAAATTAATTGCTATGCACTCGATGGTTTAGGGTCATTGTGACCTCACAAAACACCTTTTTTTGGCCATACCTGAAGAACCCTGCACTAATTACGACATTTTGGACAAGCTTGAATGTCGAGTGCAACTTTCTTTTACAAACTAATAATTACTGACCCTCAACATCCGTCTACACAGAAAGGAAATGCTCTGAAACTTAAGTAAGTGACGCCATAAGTGATGATCGCGCTGTTGGTAAGCTACCTATGTAGCTGGCAACATTTTTTTTAGCTGTAGGAAATAATTACAAACTGCTCAATGAAGCAAATACAATTAACGGTGGCTTCTTGATGAGTGAGAAATACACACAGAACTTTTAATTTGTATAGTTCTGACTTTACCGGTGACATCGCAGCTAGTCTGCAGCTTCCGTGACGTAGCTAAGATGGTGGTCGTTGAGAAGTGCCCAGCGTTCTACACTTTGACCGTTATGAGAGCACCCTCCACTACTCAGAGTGCATTTAGCCCTCCTTTGGAAGCACCTAAGCACCCAAAATACCAGATGTGTGTACAGAAGCACAGAAACGAGACACCGCAGCATCTCCATCTTTGGAGCCAAATGCGACAGTCGGTTAAAAGGCAAAAGCAATGGAAGATAAAGTGTGATCGTCTGTGGATTTGATTCTGTATTCTTGCTTACTATGATCTAAATGTGTGTGTGTGTGTGTGTGTGTGTGTGTGTGTGTGTGTGTGTGTGTGTGTGTGTGTGTGTGTTTGCAGTGCAGCTTCATGCAGAAGCTTGTTACGCAGAGTGCCAACTCCAAAGAGCTGCCCTCACCTTCCTACAGGTGCTCATTGAATTTTGAAATACTGTTTATATCCTATGCTACGGCACACCACGGTTTCCACTCTAACCAGATGTTGAACACTGTTTAATTTGGAAAGTGTTTAGTGAATATATGGCATGAAACTTCCACTCATTTGTTTTTTTGGGTTGTTTTTGCAGGACGAGAACATGGTGAGTTTTATCAAAGGAGGGATCAAAGTGCGGAACAGTTACTTAATTTACAAGTAAGTAATCAGAGAACGAGAGGGTGCACATTTAGCGTGTAGGCCCACACAAAAAACATTTGAAATATATAATTATGAAACGGAACTTGATTATTTTTGCTTTCTGTAGTTGTCAAAATGTATTTTAAAAACATGGGATAATGTAATGATTTATAGAGTCAAAGGAGCGCCATAAAAAAGAATACATCTGTGAGGAAAACATCTTAAATCTATGCCGTAATGTAAAAAGGGTTTGAATTAAATAATGAATAAAAGATATACATGTTTTTACAAATATATACATCTAAAAACAAAAAGCTATTGAAATGATTTCCGATAATTATTTTACTTATTTATTTACATATCTTTTAAATAAATAAGTAAAATGATGTTTATATTTTTGTTTTATATATTATTAACTTTATTGTTTCTGTAGTTATTTATTTATTTTACTCATTGCTTTGCGTTTCCCTGTTGTGTTAAAAGATAAATGCATTAAATAAGTTTAACTGTAAATACATCCAGACAACATCCATAAAGCGTATTTCATATTTCTTGATTATGTTTAAATGATTTGGTTTATGGATTTCTTCTTTTATTTATTCCTCTTTGTATTTTTCACAATTATTCTTAATTATGGCACTTTTATAGAGAGGTTCTAAAACAGTATTAACTAGTAGTTTATAAAGTTTAGTATTACATTCTTTATCCACATCCATGTTATTATACTGCACTCCAATATTTTACATTCTTTCTGTTTTTTCCATCCAGAGAACTGCATACCTTCACTAGATCTCACAGCTGTAACAAAGGACCGAGCCACGTTCACTTAGAGGGGGGAATATCATTCGGAATAGGAGCGTTTAACTTGGTGCGTCATAGAAATATCTTCCAGCGCTTTTCATATTGTGGAAAACTGTGTCTTTCACTTCATCAGGTCTTCTTTATTCACAGACCCTCTCTCTATTTCCTCCACGGATACTCAAACTGTTGGAGTTTGCAGGCTTCTCTGGCGACAAGGTGGGAAATATTATGACCTCTATTGGGCTACACTTATTCACCAGTTCAATGAATGTTCAATAAATGTGTGTTTTCTGTTTCTAGGAGTACGGTCTGTCTTTGCTGCATGACAGTGCGACGGGCATAAATCTGCGCTCCATGCTGTGCGCTCTGCTAGTGCTCTGCTACTACACCTTTCTCACAGTCATACTAGGTAAAGCTGCCCTTTTTTATATAGAGTGGTGCAGGGATGACATATTTCTGTAGTGGACCCTGAAGGCAGCATCTCCCTGGTTCCCTCAACAAAAAGCTAAAGGGATTTCTCCATGTGATTTTGGATTATTGCTATAAATGAACTACAGCACGGTCACATGACTTCAGGTCTCCACCGCGAAGCTAAAGGCAGCTAATGTTGGGCTATAAAGGAACTACAGCACGGTCACATGACTTCAGGTCACCACCGCTAAGCTAAAGGCGGCTAATGTTGGGCTATAAAGGAAGTACAGCACGGTCACATGACTTCACGTCACCACCGCTAAGCTAAAGGCGGCTAATGTTGGGCTATAAAGGAACTACAGCACGGTCACATGACTTCACGTCTCCACCGCTAAGCTAAAGGCGGCTAATGTTGGGCTATAAAGGAACTACAGCACGGTCACCTGACTTCAGGTCACCACCGCTAAGCTAAAGGCGGCTAATGTTGGGCTATAGAGGAACTACAGCACGGTCACATGACTTCACGTCACCACCGCTAAGCTAAAGGCGGCTAATGTTGGGCTATAAAGGAACTACAGCACGGTCACATGACTTCACGTCTCCACCGCTAAGCTAAAGGCGGCTAATGTTGGGCTATAAAGGAACTACAGCACGGTCACCTGACTTCAGGTCACCACCGCTAAGCTAAAGGCGGCTAATGTTGGGCTATAGAGGAACTACAGCACGGTCACATGACTTCACGTCACCACCGCTAAGCTAAAGGCGGCTAATGTTGGGCTATAAAGGAACTACAGCACGGTCACATGACTTCACGTCACCACCGCTAAGCTAAAGGAGGCTAATGTTGGGCTATAAAGGAACAACAGCACGAAAAATGTCCAATGCTAAGAAAGTGCTAAAATGCTGTCTTAATGACAGGGTTTAAGAACTCATTCCTGCACCACTCTTAATAAGTAATGTTTTTAAGACATTCCTATAATGTGATTATGTGTGATTATATCTGCTCCATGCTCCCAGGTACGGGGGAGGGAGATGTGACTGAAGCTGAAAAGCTGCTGAAACCTTTCCGGCTCCGTTATCCACGGGTGAGTCAAAATAAAGATAATCTAAGAAAAAGGATTCAAAGGCTTTATTTTTCATATGCACAACAGATACTGTGTAGTTGTTGGCAATGGAATCTGAAGCTCCTCCAACAGTGCATCATACTTAACATAACAGACATATAAATAGACTATATGATGCGAGTAAGCTGCAGGAAAAAGATGAGAATAAAACATCAAATGTATAGCCCAACATTAGCCTCCTTTAGCTTAGCGGTGGAGACGTGAAGTCATGTGACCGTGCTGTAGTTCCTTTATAGCCCAACATTAGCCTCCTTTAGCTTAGCGGTGGAGACGTGAAGTCATGTGACCGTGCTGTAGTTCCTTTATAGCCCAACATTAGCCGCCTTTAGCTTAGCGGTGGTGACGTGAAGTCATGTGACCGTGCTGTAGTTCCTTTATAGCCCAACATTAGCCTCCTTTAGCTTAGCGGTGGTGACGTGAAGTCATGTGACCGTGCTGTAGTTCCTTTATAGCCCAACATTAGCCTCCTTTAGCTTAGCGGTGGTGACGTGAAGTCATGTGACCGTGCTGTAGTTCCTTTATAGCCCAACATTAGCTTTTTACTTCATAAATCATAAAGTGGTGTTAACGTGTGGAGATCATCCTGCTGAACTAAAGGTGTGAAAATCAGAAAAGTTTGTTCGACAGATTATTTTCTGCAATATCCAAAGTCACATGGAGAAATCCCTTTGACTTTTTGTTGAGGGAACCAGGGAGATGTTAACTTCAGGGTCCACTACAGAAATATGTCATCCCTCGACTCTGTATTATAAATGAATTCAGGCTATTCTATTTTTACTGTAATTAATCTTAATTTATGTCAGCTCTTTCTTACAACCCCCTCCTTCCTCTCTTTTCTTTTTTAACGTCATCCCCACCCTGATTACTTTTATCTGAATATCACTCCACCTTCCACTAATGCCATTCCTTCTGCACCCAGAACCCTCTCTCCGTCATTAAACCCTCACACACCTTCATGCTATCACCCCTGCCTCTCCTCCTCCTAACTCTTATTCTTGTAAATTCCCAATCCCTATTCCCACTGCACCTTTAACCTACATGCTGCCCATCCCAGAGAACAAACTCAAAACTGTGACACAGTGTGTACCAAACCAGAAGTGAGAAGTTAAAAATTAAACCCTGCCAAGAGTTATTAATAAACATCAGGTCTGCTTTTAAAAAGATGATAATATGACAGCAGATTAACACCGGACGCTGAAATCTATCTCTCTCTTCTTTCCAGGGAGCGATATTCCTCTTCTTTGCAGGCAGGACTGAAGAGATCAAGGGGAACATTGATGAGGTTCGTTCATCAAATGTGTGTCAGTGAGATAGCTTTAAAAAAGGATGACCAATATTATATATCCTGTACATTTAATAATTATTATGTCTCACTAAATACTGATGATCCAACCCGTGAAACCACATGGGTAATTTCCTAATTGAGCGTCCGTAATGGTAGTAGGAAATCATCACGTCCTTAGTCTTCAGTGTTACGATATTAGTTCTAAACAAGTGCAAACATGCGGCTTGATGAGAAACAAAACTACTTGGCTCAGTTTGGAAAGAGATCAATTACCTATGTATGTGACGTAACATGAACAGTGACATGATCTCTAAAAATGGACACTGATCGTTAACCATGACACGAGGACTTAACGTAATTACGGTACATGAAGCGGGACATGATGGTTTAACTTGGAGACGTATTGTGATTGGTGATATGATGACCCAACCGAAAGTTGTTGCGTAAAGATGTAAATTAACACGTGAAAATATGACTTATCATGGAGACGTAGCGCGATGACTTATCATGGAGACGTAGCGCGATGACTTATCATGGAGACGTAGCGCGATGACTTATCATGGAGACGTAGCGCGATGACTTATCATGGAGACGTAGCGCGATGACTTATCATGGAGACGTAGCGCGATGACTTATCATGGAGACGTAGCGTGTTGACTTATCATGGAGACGTAGCGTGTTGACTTATCATGGAGACGTAGCGCGATGACTTATCATGGAGACGTAGCGCGATGACTTATCATGGAGACGTAGCGCGATGACTTATCATGGAGACGTAGCGCGTTGACTTAACATGGAGATGTAGCGTGATGATGTAGCGTGAGGACGTAGCGTGATGACGTAGCGTAAGGACGTAGCATGATGACTTAAGGGGATGACTTAACGTCAAGACGTAGCAGGATGACGTAGCGTGCTGACGTAACGTGAAGACGTAGCAAAATGACGTAGCGTGAGGACGTAGCGTGATGACTTAACATGAAGACGTAGTGTGATGACGTAGCGTGAGGACGTAGCGTGATGACTTAACATCAAGACGTAGCAGGGTGAGGTAGTGTGAGGACGTAGCGTGATGACTTAACATCAAGACGTAGCGTGAAGACGTAGCGTGAGGACGTAGCGTGATGACTTAACATCAAGACGTAGCAGGATGAGGTAGCGTGAGGACGTAGCATGATGACTTAACATCAAGACGTAGCGTGAAGACGTAGCTTGAGGACGTAGCGTGTTGACTTATCATGGAGACGTAGCGCGATTACTTATCATGGAGACGTAGCATGTTGACTTATCATGGAGACGTAGCGCGATGACTTAACATGGAGACGTAGCGCGATGACTTAACATGGAGACGTAGCGCGATGACTTATCATGGAGACGTAGCGCGATGACTTATCATGGAGACGTAGCGCGATGACTTAACATGGAGACGTAGCGCGATGACTTAACATGGAGACGTAGCGCGATGACTTATCATGGAGACGTAGCGCGATGACTTATCATGGAGACGTAGCGCGATGACTTATCATGGAGACGTAGCGTGATGACTTATCATGGAGACGTAGCGCAATGACTTAACATGGAGACGTAGCACGATGACTTATCATGGAGACGTAGCGCGATGACTTAACATGGAGACGTAGCGCGATGACTTATCATGGAGACGTAGCGCGATGACTTATCGTGGAGACGTAGCGCGATGACTTAACATGGAGATGTAGTGTGATGATATAGCGTGAGGACGTAGCGTGATGACGTAGCGTAAGGACGTAGCATGATGACTTAAGGGGATGACTTAACGTCAAGACGTAGCAGGATGAGGTAGCGTGATGACGTAGCGTGAAGACGTAGCGTGATGACGTAGCGTGAGGACGTAGCGTGATGACTTAACATCAAGACGTAGCATGATGAGGTAGCAGGATGAGGTAGCAGGATGAGGTAGCAGGATGAGGTAGCGTGATGACGTAGCGTGATGACTAACGCAGCATACACACGGTTCCGTTGTGTTGACGCTTGCCGGTGGGTGTGCCTGACTTAACGTGATGATGGATTGTGATATGTGACAGGAGGACTTAACGTGATGATGGATTGTGATATGTGACAGGAGGACTTAACGTGATGATGGATTGTGATATGTGACAGGAGGACTTAACGTGATGATGGATTGTGATATGTGACAGGAGGACTTAACGTGAAGACGGTTTGTGATATGTCACAGGAGGACTTAATGTGAAGACGGATTGTGATATGTGACAGGAGGACTTAACGTTAAGACGTAATATAAGACTCATTGTGACGGCGTAAAGTGGAGAGGTGACATAACGTTGAAATCCATAATCAACTCTAAATAGGACAACATTTACTTTTGTGTTTTACAGGGCTCACGAAAAGTATTATACAACAGCACATGGGTTACTTATAAATAAGATGGTAGTTTAATGCAAACTGTATGACTAACTCAAACGGGACTATCAGGTACGTGACTGCATCAAACTATGCTAAATCCTTCTGGTAACAAGCCAGTGTTCTAGCCCGTTATCTACAGAGGTCCAGCTCCGCCAAAGCATCCTCCCTGTGAATCTGTTAATGCGCTGTGATCTTCCTGCTGTTCCAGGCTATCACCCTCTTTGAAGATGGCTGCAAGGCCCAGCAGGCGTGGAAGCAGTTCCACCACATGTGCTACTGGGAGCTGATGTGGTGCTACACCTACAAGCAAGACTGGAAGATGGCGTACTTCTACGCAGACCTGCTGAGCCAGGAGAGCCGCTGGTCCAAGGTACAGAGCAGGAGACAGGGACAGGGAATTTAGATCGATGTTCTCTCGATGCAAACTTCTCCATTCATCTTGAGAAATGAAACCAATGTTTCTCTCCATAGGCCATGTACGTTTACATGAAAGCTGCTTACCTCAGCATGCTGCCTAAAGACGAGTCCAGACCGTTTGGGGAGGACGAGGTCGACCTCTTTAGGTAAACACATCCACACATGAATCGCCCACTGATTTACCTCAGAATCACACAGATATTGTTTATGTCAGAGATGCATTTTACAATGTATGCATAGAAAAGCTATGAGAGGCGTCGTTTACATACTTCTCTGTGTACTTTGTGTGAAACCTGTAGGAAAATGAAGTGTATTTACTAGGCGGCTGGATGTTTATGACTCAACATTTACCTGGTCTCTCACCGCTCTCATTAAACCTTTTCTCCGCCACGGACAAAGTGAATGACTAGCTCGCTGGTTAACATAATGGAGCATTCATATTTGAGTTGGAGGGGGCCAAATACGGAGCGAAAACAGAGTTAATATTGGATTTAAATGTAAGCGTTGAACAGAAGCACCACCCAAATATGTGTCTATGTGTGATTATTATACACTGCCCGGCCAAAAAACAGGTCCCCAGCCTGTGGGGGCAGTGCTATGATCTGGGGGGGCTGCAGTTGGTCTGGTTTAGGTTCAGCAATGTGCCCAAAGAATGAGGTCAGCTGACTCCCTGAATATACTGAAGGACCAGGTTATTCCATCCATGGATCTCTTCTTCCCTGATGGAGCGGGCATGTTCCAAGAGGACAATGCCAGGATCCATCGGACTCAGATTTTGAGAGAGTGGTTCAGGGAGCACGAGACATCATTTCACACATGGATCGGCCGCCACAGAGTCCAGACCTGAACCCGATGGAGAATCTTTGGGATGTGCTGGAGAAGACTTTGCGCAGTGGTCAGAATCTCCCGTCATCAATACAAGATCAAAAAATAATGACAGACAGAAATAAATGTTGAGACGTTGCAGAAGCTCGTGGAAACGATGCCACAGAGAATGCGTGCCGTAATCAAAGCTAAAGGCGGTCCAACAAGTATTAGAGGGACCTTTTTTTTGGCCGGGCAGAGTATATCTTTGTGTTTAGAGCTAGTGAGACTGCCCCGTTTTGGCCCAAATAAATACCAGTTCATATACAAGCACACCAGAGGCTTAAGGCTGACTTGAAAAACAAGTGGACGTTGTCACCATCATGTCACCCATTGATTAACAACACATCTTTTTGAAGCCTTAAGTTTGGCATTTTGTTCCGTCGCCATGTGGTTTTTGGCAGCCACAGAACATGCTAAGTGAGCAGCTAACACTAGCTCGCGTGCAAACTGTGATTAACGTATAAAATGATTCCTTAAAATGGCTTTAACTCAAGAGGAAGCTTATCAACGCCATGCTCACAACTTCTCAATCACTTTCATTTATCATGCTGAGTTGGTGAATGAGTTTTTACTGAGAAAAAAATACAACAAGTCAATCAAAAGGTAGCCCCGCCCCTTCGTTACCATCTATTTAATTCAAATGGGACATAAATAACAAAATGGCCATCATTTTGCAATAAAGAAGAGGTGTTTGAAAGCATGAACTCATTATGGAAGGGTTTACTGAGGGAGTACCGTGAGAAGAGGGTCATTTTCTCATAGACTTTGATACAAGTGGTATCAAAGTCCCCCCTGCTGGCCTTTATGGGTAATGCAGATTTAAGGCATTTTTGGGTTTCCCTTGTTCCGACTCATGCCTTTTTACCCACTTTTCTTCATCATTGTGCCGTTTCCTTAGACAAGTGCCCGCCTTAAAGCAGAAGATAGCTGGGAAGTCTCCCCCGACTGAGAAGTTTGCTATCCGTAAAGCCAGACGCTACAAGACTCGCTACCCAATCCGGCTGCCAGTGCCAGTGCTGGTAAAGCTTCACACACACAGACACACACACTGGGTTTGAATCACAGAGCGTAAAACGGTATTCTCATTCATTATAGGAGATGATGTACATGTGGAACGGGTTCAGTATGATCAGTAAACGGCCGGAGCTGACAGAAGGCATGATGCAGACTTTGGTTGAGGCAGAGCGCACTCTTCTGGAGTCTCCCGGTAAAACAGCTCAATGGAAGTGTAACTGTGGAACAACTTTGATGACTTCTGTGTAAAAATGTGTGCTCCTCTCCTCCGCAGAAAAGGAGCATCTGGTGGATGACCGCTGTGTGATCTACCTGCTGAAGGGTCTGTGTTTTAAGAACCAGGGTCTCCTGCAGGCTGCTGAGGAGTGCTTCAACAAAGTGTTTGCAAGGTGAGCTCCAGTGAAGTGGTGCAGGGATGAAGTATTACTGTATAGACCCGGAGGTTAGCATCTCCCAGGTTCCCTTCACAAAAAACCAATGGGATTTCTCCATGTGATTTTGCATTATTGCACAACATAATCTCTGTGTCAAACGAACATTTATGATGCTAACACGTTTAGTTCAGCAGGATAATCTCCAAATATTAACACCACTTTATGATTTCTGAAGTAGAAAGCTAATGTTGGGCTATAAAGGAACTACAGCACGGTCACATGACTTCACGTCTCCACCGCTAAGCTAAAGGAGGCTAATGTTGGGCTATAAAGGAACTACAGCACGGTCACATGACTTCACGTCACCACCGCTAAGCTAAAGGCGGCTAATGTTGGGCTATAAAGGAACTACAGCACGGTCACATGACTTCACGTCACCACCGCTAAGCTAAAGGCGGCTAATGTTGGGCGTGATGAAGTTTAGTCGTCTCATTTAGACAACTTGTTCAGAAAACCATTGACTTCTTGGCCAGAGGACAGGATGTGCTAAAATGATTCAATTCCGGGTTTTAGGACTAATCCCTCGGCCCCTGAACCTGAACACAGAGTAGAATTTCCGCCTCATGACAATTGACCATCTTAAAATATTGCTAAGGGTTCCTTTTGTTGATGCCGGCATGTTGTTCTGATAAGCTGCAAAAACTCAGAGTTTGCCGATGTGACGCACCAGTTTCTATAATTCATAACTGTCCGAAAAACCTGCTGGCATCAACAACAGGAAATGAAAAGCTTTGAGACGTACAGTTCTGATAAAAACAGAAACCTTTGTCCCTGTTCACAGCTGGAACCGGTTCTCTCCATTCCAATCGCTCCCCCCGAAGCTTTAAGAGCTTAGTGTTTGCTTACCTTTACGTGAAGCTCTTATTACTGTCTTTAAGAACATCCCCATGAGCAGCTCCTACCGGGATGTATTGACAGGCTAATGTTTGCTCAGCAACTCGCCCACCAAGTCCTACAGTAAATATTTACCCAGAATGACATTACTTCTTCCTGCAATCACACTGACAGTAATGAGTAAGGACGCTTTTAACCAGGTCTTGTAAGGAAACAAAAAAGTGTATTCATTTATCTTATTAGCCTACCTGCAGGGAAACCAATCTCTTGTTCAGTGTTACATGATATATTGTGTGTAAGGTGTTTACTGTAACGGTTTGTTCACCTTCTTTTAGTGAAAAGAAGATCAAGTTCGACCACTACCTGGTGCCCAACTCTCTGGTGGAGCTCAGCCTGCTCTACATAGCCCAGGGCCGGAGAGACGAGGCTATCAAACTACTGCACAAGGCCAAGTAAGTCTGAATACAGCGGTGCAGGGATGTTGTATTTCTGTAGTGGACCCTGAAGGCAGCATCTCCCCGGTTCCCTTACATACCGACATGTTTACTTCAGCAGGATAATCAACACATATTTACACCACTTTAGGATTTCTGAAGTAAAAATATTAATGTTGGGCTATAAAGGAACTACAGCACGGTCACATGACTTCACGTCACCACCGCTAAGCTAAAGGAGGCTAATGTTGGGCTATAAAGGAACTACAGCACGGTCACATGACTTCACGTCACCACCGCTAAGCTAAAGGTGGCTAATGTTGGGCTATAAAGGAACTACAGCACGGTCACATGACTTCACGTCTCCACCGCTAAGCTAAAGGAGGCTAATGTTGGGCTATAAAGGAACTACAGCACGGTCACATGACTTCACGTCTCCACCGCTAAGCTAAAGGAGGCTAATGTTGGGCTATAAAGGAACTACAGCACGGTCACATGACTTCACGTCACCACCGCTAAGCTAAAGGAGGCTAATGTTGGGCTATAAAGGAACTACAGCACGGTCACATGACTTCACGTCTCCACCGCTAAGCTAAAGGTGGCTAATGTTGGGCTATAAAGGAACTACAGCACGGTCACATGACTTCACGTCTCCACCGCTAAGCTAAAGTTAATAAATGTGCGTTTTCTCTTTCAGACAAAACTACAAAGATTACTCGATGGAGTCTCGTACTCAGTTCAGGGTTCACGCTGCTCTGGCCAAACTGAAGGCCGACCCCGGGGAGGAGGAAGACACACACATGTAGGAGGACGCCTCTTCCTCACCTCCTTTTCATCATCTTCAAGCTTTTAACTTGGTACCCAACAGGGTTATTATCCCTGTGTTTGGATATACCTACTTCACCAACACACCACTGAACACAAGACAACAAGACGGTGTAAATACAGGAGACGTTTTTATTTTTAGTTTTATGCTTTATATTGAAAATTAAACAACACTCTGATTCAAAGTCCTTATAAATATCACATATATATAATATTGTATGGTTGTCTTAATGAATTGTATAGTAATTATTTAACTTTACTGTATACATACATACCAATATGATTGAGTTCATTCAGAATAATTTGTTTTAGGAAAGATGATCTTCACGGTACTTCAACTGCAATTTGATAGAAGATTTATTTGAACCAGATGCAATGTAAAGCATTCCAGTGTTGAGGGAGATCTGCACTTTCCAAAACGTCAATGTATACAAATTATTTTTGTATAAATAAATTCCACTCACAAATCTCTGTTTCGTGATGAATTCAACCAACAATAGCAGAATTCTGTAGATCGTTTAATATATATATTTATCTTGTTTTAAAAGACAACATGAAGCCCGAAGGAGTTACATTATCTCAATGAAATACTTGTACTTTACTTCAGTATTTCCATTTTATGATACTGTGTACTTTCACTCCTCTACATGTATTTAATCCCTTTAGTTGCTAGGCAGATTAGGATTAATGATGGTAAATATAATCCCTTAAATCAGACTGTAGTTCACCTGCAGTAAATCCAGCAGCTACCCCGCAGTATACAAAGCCATTCAAACTAGCTGCACCTTTACCAGCTCTGAGAACACTTTAATGATCAATCATTATAAAACATATCAGAGATATTATTCTGAAATGGACCAATCAGACAATGACTACTTTTACTGTCACTACTTTAAGTACATTTAGAGGAGAGTACTTTCTACTTTCACTGGAGGAACATTTAGAATACTTTTACTGTGACAGAGTATTCCTACACTCTGGTACTTCTACTTTACTCAAGTACAAGACCTGAGTACTTCTACTTTACTCAAGTACAAGACCTGAGTACTTCTACTTTACTCAAGTACAAGATCTGAGTACTTCTACTTTACTCAAGTACAAGATCTGAGTACTTCTACTTTACTCAAGTACAAGACCTGAGTACTTCTACTTTACTCAAGTACAAGACCTGAGTACTTCTACTTTACTCAAGTACAAGATCTGAGTACTTCTACTTTACTCAAGTACAAGATCTGAGTACTTCTACTTTACTCAAGTACAAGATCTGAGTACTTCTACTTTACTCAAGTACAATATCAGAGTACTTCTACTTTTACTGAAGTACAAGATCAGAGTACTTCTACTTTTACTCGGGTACACGATCTGATAGAAGCCTTGTGTTGATAGTGATCTTTATTGAATGATAAATGAAGTCAAAATTCAAACAGGAAAGAAGTGTATTTATTTCAAACACAGAGTAACAGTTATCAACAAAGGGAAAAGGGATGTAGTTTTTTTTGCAGAAGCCATCGGTTACTCTCTAACCATGTGTCCCGCTGAAGTGCAGCCCACCCTCCGCCCTTGATTACAGTCTCACGAGGCCCGGCAGAACCTCACGTCTGACTCTGAGCTACGTGGAGGCAGGGGGAGGAGCGAGAGGAACCGCCGCCTGCTCCTGCTTCAGCCTGCGCTTCATCAGTTTCTGCTTCTTCTTCTCTTCCTTCTCTAGATCTGCAACCATTTCCAGGAACTTGTGGTTGCGGGGGTCCAGAGTTTGACCCAGACTCTCCCGGGCCTCGGCGAGCAGTTTTGTGCGGCGGGTTTTCTCCTCCTTCAACTTCATCTTGGTCTGAAGCTTCTCTTTGCGCCACTCAGCGACCATCTTGGGCATTTTGGCCATGTTGGCTGCGATGAGTTTCTCCCTGAGATGGAGACAGGAGACATTAGCATGATGTAAATGTAGAGCGTGTAAAATACAAGGCAAAATAAGTTGGAACATGCATTTCAGTAGCAAAGATTTAGATGTTAAAGATGTCATTGAAGTAGCTCTCAATCGGCTTACTGATAAATGAAGCTGCTAGAAAAAACTGTTGGCTACTTAGATGTCAATATATATATATTATAATATTTTTAAATGTAATTAATAATTCATTTGTTCATCAAATTTATTTTATCTCAGACATATTTTTTCCTGAAATAAAAAACAATGTTGGCCAATAATTTTATTCAGAATAGTTCTGACCTTACTCTCTTTTGGTCACATCCCAAATGTGTTTCTTATGTGGCCCTAATGTTCTTCCGTAAATCATAAAGTGGCCTGAAAATAAAACACCCCACTACCAAGTACAAGTACCATAATGTTGTACTTGTACTTTCTAAACCAGTGAGTAAACCCAGTTTTACCAGCTGACAGAGCCTTCTCCATCGCTGCCCCGTCCCTCTGGAAGCCATCACAGACTGACCTCCCCACCTTCAAAACACCGAGAAAAGCTCACCTGTTAAGGCTAGCTTTTAACGTGTAATGAACGCTGTGTCCTCGAGCTGAATGTGGTATTAGTCTCTGTTTTTATTGTATGTGTTTAGCTGTGTAAAGCGTCTTTGAACACTTGATAAAGCGCGTGATATATAACATGTATTATTGTTGTCCGATAATTGGCGCACAGTTAATCTCATCCACACCACTCACTTCGCCAGCCGTTTCTCGGTGTCCTTCCTCTCCTTCTCCCGCAGGTTCTTCAGCATCACCTCTAAAGGAGGATGCCACTGATTCTCCTCCTCGATGATCCTCTCCAGCTGCTCATGGTTCGGCCACAGAGACGTGGGGTCGATCCCCGAAGCAGACCCGTACCGACCAAACAGCTTCCGGTCAAACCGAGGCGTTTTCTGCCACTCGGGAGTCTTTTCGCTGTCTTTATCGGGAATATAGGGGCCCTGCAGGTTCCGTTTCAAAGGTTTAGGGTTATAAGAAGCTGTCTGCAGTAATAACGTCTGCGGGTTTGCAGAAAGTAGAGTTTTTGAGCCTGATATTCCCTTTAAAGTCCTGAAGAACATTGACGTCCTCACGCATAGCATGGAGGCCGCCATCTTGGTTTTACTACTACTTCTTTGGTTTTAATGGAGGAGGAGAAACCAGCGGGAAGGTTCGTAGCGCCATCTATGGACTGGACAGTGGAGCCGTAGGGTCAGGGGTTATATGATTGGAATAACATTATTATTATTATTAATAATAATAATAATAATAATAATAATAATAAAAACAAATAGCATAACAAGAAATATAATAGAATAAAATGAAAAATACAACAAAATAAAAAATAATTACATTTAATACAATTAAATTAAATACAAATATCAAATAAACCACCTCTTAATTGTCTCAATTATTCAGGGTGCTCTCAAGATTATGTCTCTCTTCGCCCATCGTCATATCTGTTCTAGTCTTTTTAATACATATATTCCATCACACTTTGGCTTTAATAGCGATTTAAAATACCATTATTTGAACAAAACATTATTATTATTAATAATAATAATGTTAATAATAATAATGTTAATAATAATACACTGTGCACTTATATTATATATTCATTTAATCTGTATATTTCTTATTTTTATTTCAATTTTTACGCTATGTTTCATATTGTATTGTAACAAAAATGTTTCCCAATTTCGGATAAATAAAGTATTTCTGATTCTGATAATAATAATAATAATTATAATAATAATACACTTAATTAAAAGTAATTAAAACCTTTCACTCTTCTGTAAGATTCTCTCTATTATTCTGCTTGTCAGGTCTATATCTGTATTTTTTCTTGCTCCACTATGACATGTTTACATGCTTCAAAGTTGAAAAAGCGCTTTATTTTCCTCACACTGCCTGTTCATAAATGACCACTTCTCACTCCTGTAAACTCTGCAGAGCCCATGCCCCCTCCAATGCAAAAGCGCACTCTGCTCTGATTGGTTAGCTGGCGACTCTGCTGTGATTGGTCAACCGCTTAGAGATTGGTCGAATGTCCCGCCCCGAATAAATCTGTGAGAAAATGGCATCGTTTGTTGTGCCGTACCAGTTTATTACAAATAAATACTGATGGATTATCAGTAATCATCTCACAGTGACACAGAGACGTTGACCTTCAGCAGAGACGTTGTCCTTCAGCAGAGACGTTGACCTTCAGCAGAGACGTTGACCTTCAGAGCGTTTTTATGACCTTGAACACAACTCAAACAGCAAAGTCTGCTTTTAGCTATGGCTCTGTGAAGGGAAGCGGGTTTCTTGCTCTTTCTCGGCTGCTAGTTCAGTGAGTTTTGGTCGTACAGTGATGAGACTTATACCGATGGAATCTGGAATCTCAGGTGCCATATGATATGTGGTTTGTGCAGGTAGCATGAAGTAAAGAAATCGCTGTAGCTCACTCGGTGCTATGTAGCATTAGCTCACTTTCGTTCAGTGCTGATTTAGACGCTTGGTGTTGGAATTATGTTTCCTTTTGGTAAAAAGGGTTAGTATGGTCTGGTAGCTGAGTCTCTTCCCGTTCAGTGGGTATGCCACGTTAATAGGGTGTTAAATGTTAACATGCCCTGAGACGGTGTTTCTCACAAGTTGCTGTCTGGGGTTAAGAGGTTACCGTGTTGCGATGAAAAACCATCGGCATATTTCTGCACAGTTCAGGTAAAGTCAGTGTGCATACAGCCTGAAAGCTTGGTAGCGAAGTGTCGATAGCGTTAGCTTGCAACTTTGCCGAGGCAAGCAGTGTGCTTGCTGCTCAACTCCCACAACAGCTCCATAATTCAGTGAAATGTCGAGAACACAACCATCATTTGGGTGTTTGCTCCGGGGGAATAGTGGTAAAATAAATGCATCCACTTGTTCTCAGCATCTTTTTCCTTAGGTATGGAAACAAACAAAGGTTTGGTTCGCAGCGAAAGTGGCAGCGTCTCCTCGCCATGGCTCCTCTGCTGGGTTGGCTTTACGGAGCGGCTCGCACTGCTATTGGTTTATTCACTTCCGTATCACGGTGAGGTCAGTGTGATACGGAACTGAACCAGGAAGTAAAGAAAGGAAACCAATCGAGGCGTTTCAGGCAGGGGGAGGGATATGGGAGAGAATCTCCCTCTGGCCTGAACTTTGGGATTGTAGCTTTTGCAGACATGCACACAAACATAAACAACACACTACAGGAAAGGGAAAACCACAAGAAGCATAATACGGGACCTTTAAATAAGTCTCGCTGACCCAGTCTTACATTTTTTGTAAAAATTCAGTTGTAAGTAATTGTACATTGTGGTTTGAGTACGTTTGAGTACTCCGGCAGCCTCCACCCTGTCCCTGAACTTATATATTTTTAATTCCTCTCCAAGAAAATGGAACAAATGGTGTTTCTGTGGAGTGCCGCCCTCACAGAGACAGATGTCATCGCTTTGTGTCGCGCAGAGCTCTCATTAAAGATTTATGGTTCCCATGGAGGGGGGGGGGCATGACAGGGGCTTAATTTGGCTTAAGAGCGATGTGGTGCCAACCCCGGAGCTTCAGGGATCACATCAACGTCAGTCACTGCAAACAGGCCGGTTAGCAGCCAGATGATAAGGGGAAGGTGGCAGAACGACAGCTCTATTCCTGAGTGAGCGTGTGGGAGGTTTGTTGATCGGGGGTGGGGTGGGGGGGGGGGGGGTTAGGGTTAGGGGCCCTATTCTGTTTCTGGAGTGTGTTCTACAGGTTTATGTGCATACATTTACTCAAGTGCTGATATTTAGTACAAGTTTGAGGTACCATTGTGTACTTTTACTCCACTACATGTATTTTGTACCTTTAGTTGCTAGGCAGATTTGGATTGGATTGGATTGGCGATCACTCTGAAGCATGCTTTTTAAACACCCCAGAAGATTGGTTAGCTGGCAGGCTCTGTTGTGATTGGTCAACCTGTTAGAGAGGTCCCGTCCCCTCAGACTATCAATGTGTTGGAGCCCTAACCACTAGAAGTTAAAGTCCTGCATTCAAAATGTAACGTAAGTAAAAGGACAGAAGTGTTGGCATTAGTATTTGAACCTCATATACATTCCTCCATTAGCTGCGAGTTGCCTGGCAGCGTAACCTCCAGAGAGTTTTAATTCCTGCTCACTTTGCTGTAAACATGGAGAGCTGGGACTCCCGCATCACAAGTCTTCATATCTACCGTTCATGAGCGTAAACACACGCTGGGTTTACGTGAGGATCTGCCATTTGTTCCTAATCTGTGATATCACTGGAGTCCCGCGGTGGTAAACAACTGCGCCTCTCCTCGGCCCCTCATACATTAACACTGTTCCTCACAAAATGATCAAAATGTCCCGGGGAATTTGACCAGACTGCTGATTTGAAAACCTCTCTGAATGTTTGTCACGGCGTCTCCGCTCTCCTCAGGCCGGCATGGATCCTAACGAGATGATGGATGGCTGATTTAAAAGGGGAGATTCATCAAACCGTGGACCTGCACCCTCACAAAGCAGAGGGTCCGCTGAAGATGAATGGAGGTAATTATCCGCTACCTGCTCATCATCAGTCTGCACGAAGAGCTCAAATCACTCCTTTTACTCACAGATCTGAATCCAGTCTGAAGAGATTACTCCACATTATACTAATGCACCACTGATACAACATGCCTCCAAATGATCCAATCACAGGGCTCTCTCCACTGGAAACTGTCAGACTCAGAGTGGTTTCTATATCCCAACTGGTACTGCGTGCTCCTCCAGTTGGGATTGTTGTAAAATGTTACTGGTTTCTACGAAATCTCTCTTCCAAATGACCAGAATCCTGACTGATGGAGCCGTTATAGGGATACAAAGACAGAAAGCTGGAGATGAATTCCCAATTGACCCAATCAGAGTCACCTTGAAGGGGTCCTAATCTGCTTTTTGGGGGTTTCTCTCTCCTGTAGTGTGTTCTATAAGTTCTAGTGCATGTGAACGGTCTGCAAATGCTAAAATCCCTGTGTTCTATCCAGAGAGAGTTCAGACACTTGTTAGCAACCACTGTTTTTAAGTTCACAGGTGGGGTGAGTACAAGTTCTGAGTACTTCTACCACCTCCGTCAAAAAAACACATTCAGAGAACCATTGACTTCCAGACCAGGGGACAGGAATTGCAGGAATGCTAATTCACTTTGTGGTCAAAAACTCAGTCCTGCACCTCTCTATTCTCTATCAGAGTGCACACAGCTCATTTAGGAGATTTTTAGGAGGGGGGCTCTGCAGTACAGAGGGTGTGTGTGTGTGTGTGTGTGGGGGGGGGGGGTGCATGTGGTACCAGTCTGGCGCAGACTTTGTTCCCGTTGCTCCCTTAGCTTCGCCGCCGCCATCTGTCATCTGCGTGAACATCTGCAGACCCAAGGTGCCCTTGTCGCCCGATGTTAGAGCGCTGTGTTTGGCTTCTCCATTCAGGAAGCCTGCAGTGAGCCCCCATCAGACCGGGGGCCAGGCCGGAGAATCAGCTGGGTTCACGGGGACATTAGACGATGGGATTCGTCCTCAGGCAACGCATGTCTGGCTAGCATGACATCTCATAAGCTAACGGACAATTTGGCCTGAGTCTGCTGTTTCTCGGTGGGCCCCCGAGGGGCTGGAGGGGTTTCACTTTGTGGTTCCTCTTTAATTATCTGTGCTTTCGTTTTATATTCTGCTAGAGCTGGAAGAATAGCATCGGGTAAGAAGGCGTAAAGGTCACGTGCAACTACAGTTTAAAAAATACAAATAAATAATATAAATATGTATTCAAAAATAGAACATTGAAGTTATGTCCAATAAAAGATCAAATGGATTTCAAATATTCATATCAAAACGAGGTTAAAATAAAAATTGGCAAAAAGTGATTTAATGAAATAAAGATATTAATAAAAAATTCATACTAAAAAATATTAATCAATGTAATAAACTAAACATAAAATATATATACCCTTTTTTTACCAATCAAACAGGAAATGAAGGTAAAATGTCGTATAAAATGAAAATAAAGAAAATAGAATTTATTAAAACATTGGATTAAAGTGAGGATAAAAAAACACAAAACAATGAATTCAAATGTTATTATTTACTACTATTTAAATATGTATATACATATTTGAATATATACAGTGGTATAGTGGTACTAATAAGATAATAATAATATTAATATAAGGTTTGACACAGTTGGTTGGGAGGTCATGTTTGCTGTGATAATCCGCTGCACAGAGCTCCAGTGTCGAGCAGCATTTAGCATGAAGTCATCTCACACTGACCTCCACGTTTCCTCCTCCTCCGTCTCTCTGATTACTTCTGCAGACAGATGGCTGCACCCCATCCCCAAATATTTAATCTATCTGCTCTCTGTGCTCCCGATAGTGACCAACGTTGAAATCATGTTCACACATTAGGAGACGGCAGGAGACTTTAAAGGCCGTATGATGTTTGTTTATGTTAACAGCATGTGTGCGTTATGGCAGCGGTGGAAGAAGCACTCAGGTCTTTTACTTGTTACGGTTTTTGTGGTGTTCCTTCTCCTGTAGTGTGTTCTGGTTTGTGTGCATGTAAATGGTCTGCAAAGGCTAAAATCCCTGCTTGAAACACCTTCATTGGACCCCTTTGTTTACTTCCTGAACATAGTGACATCACCATGAAACCCTCACGCTTCCATTGGCTAGCGCTCCAACACATTGTACGTGATAGGCTAAGGGGCGGGACATCTCTAGGCGGTTCACCAACCTCAACAGAGCCGGCCAGCTAACCAATCAGAGCAGACTGGGCTCTGGTTTCAGACAGAGGGTGAAAAGAGGAGCTGCAGCACAGGCAGTGTGAGAAACATAAAGAGAGAGGAAACAGAGTGGGGATGGACTCCGAGTCTGGAGAGCGTCTCTGTGTCGCACACGGAGCTGAGCTGGATTACAGAAACAAGATCACAACAATACGCTCATTGTCCACCGAGCAGCGATATAATCTCCAGGATTACCCTCTGATGAAACCTCTCTGGGTGATATGGAGAGATTTCATACCAGCTCTGGATTGGAGCTCCCTTTGTAAGAGATTCTCTGATCTTTCCGGAGTTTTTCCTGACACAAAGTCAATGCATGGCAGGAAACACACTTTTTCTTTTGATTGCACATTCTTACTTTAACTTGTTGATATGATTTTTTTGTTTTCATTTTTTAAATTGAACACATATTTAGATTCTGAAAATGTTCTACGTTCTCTTTACATGTTTTGTTCAAATATCCTCTTTACATTTTTTATTGCACCTCTTTAGTTTTAACTCTTGTGTTTAAAGTATATATATATTTCTTTTTAATTCATTTGTTTATTGCTTCATTTTACTTTCTCTTATTATATTTAAATACATATTTTAAGTCTTGTTATTGCGCAATCTTAAATTAACTTCTTATGTTTATATTTAGTTTCTATTTTAATTATTTACTTGTACAATTTTGCAACGAATCCAGTTTCTAGTGTGATGAATATACATTTATTTATTTTGTAATAGTTTACTTCATTTTGTATTTCATAAATACCTTTATTTATCTTTTAACCATCACTTCTTTTGTTTGTGTACATGTTTGTGTTTTGTTCTAAAATGGTGCAACAGACGTAATTATTCTTATTCTGACTTCTTTCAGACATGAAAGGTTATTTGCAACCATAAAGAATCAAATGTAAATTAAACATAAATTACATCCCACGAGATCTTGAGATTACGCGAGAGTTTATAAATGAGGCAAAGGACGGCCCTCAAGGCCTGTCAAACTAACCCCGCGACCTGGAGGCGAATCTGCTGCACCCTTCTGAACAGGTAAGTCATTATGAAGCTGTTTAAATGTATTCATTAACAGTTTTAATTAAGATAAAAGGCGGCACGTGCACGCAGAGTCGCGCTATGAACCGGGAGGGAGAGAGAGAGCGAGATAATAGTGAGGTTTGTTTCCTAATGAAAACGGAAGTTGTGTGTGTGTGTGTGTGTGTGTGTGTGTGTGTGTGTGTGTGTGTGTGTGTGTGTGTGTGTGTGTGTGTGTGTGTGTGTGTGTGTGTGTGTGTGTGTGTGTGTGTGTGTGTGTGTGTGTGTGTGTGTGTGTGTGTGTGTGTGTGTGCACTGTGCTGCTTGTACTTTACCTGAGTATTTCCATTTTATGCTACTTTGCAGAGGAGGAAGAAGTACTCAGATCTTGTACTTGAGTAAAAGTACAAGCACTCTTCATCCTGATGTTTCGTCACCTGGTTTGTTTACTTCCTGTTTGGATCTCACCTCTCGTCCTGACGGGCTCATTAGCAGCGGCCTCTGTCCAGAAGAAACCTCCGGGGTTAAAGCGCCACGTTCTCTGCCACACGGCTCCGGCGCCACGCTTTAAATGAGGCCTGAACTCCCCCCCCCCCCCCCCTGAAGGGAAGCTGCTGAGGAGCCAACAATGTGTTTTCACTTTTATATATTTTCATAAGTCATCCTTTTGGCCGTTAGAGTTGATGTTTCACACAAGGAACTGCCAAACATGCGCTAAAAATAAATCCCCCTGACAGTTTATTAGAAGCAAAACGTGTACGTGATAGGCTAAGGGGGCGGGACATCTCTAAGCGGTTAACCAATCACAACAGAGGCAGCCAGCCAACCAATCAGAGCAGACTGGGCTCTGGTTTCAGACAGAGGGTGGAAAGAGGAGCTGCAGCACAGGCAGTATGAGAAACATAAAGAGCTTTCTGAACATTAGAGCATGGAGACATGTCCCAGGAGAGACATTACATACTGAAATGATGATTGGGGGAGGAGAGAGAGGGATGGATGAATCAGGGTTTTGCAGACAGACAGACAGAGAGAGAGGGAGAGAGGTGAGAGTGAAAGCAGATGGCAGAACTGGCACCTGTCTAACACTGAAATCTGTTTGGAGCCGTTTTCCACATGTCTTAAAAAAAAAAGCAACAAGAAGCCAAATCTACATATCGTGCCAAATAAGACACATTCAGGGTTTAACCCATTGTGAGTATCTCCTCCTTTAGCTTCAGCTCATAATAGGACGCCCCCCCCCCCTCCTCCTCTGAACACACAAAAAGCCTCTCGACTGCACGCTCTTATTTTGAAAGGCGGCAACGACATCAATATCTGGAAAAAGCTGAACGTTTTACATTTAATTAAGATATTCAAAACCCGTCTCTGTTTATTTCTGAATGAATTATAGTGTTCGCAGATTTTGCAAAAAACATTTGCCAGTCAGTGTTTTGCATCTGTGGAAGGTGTTTTACATGTACACACAGATCTGCTTATAATACTGAGACAAATCTACCTCCATACAATACACACCTTTGAACATTTGGTCCATTTGGTTCTGGATGGCAACGGTCCACGGGTAATAAATGCATTCACTCTGTTGGGTAACTTACTGAATTTAAAGCTCAATCAAGGAGTTAGCACAGAAATACTAAACAACTGAAATAAACTCCAACAAAAAGGGGGATTGTGTTTCTTCTCCATTAGACATCTACCCAATAGAGTTACACAAGTCCGATTTTCAAGCAGCCTAAGTAAAGGTAACTATCATGCATTGATTTAAGCATCAAAATATGGGTCCTCCATCAAGTCTAAATGATCGAGGGTGTATTTTAAAGTCTTACCTCCGATGCTTCAGGCCTTTTCTGCACAGCTTTTCAATTCTGCAAACACACCAGCAGAGGGCGCCAGAGCCCCTGTGTCTGCTCTGTATTCCATTTAATATCCGCTCCTTACACACACACACACACACACACACACACACACACACACACACACACAGCTGCAGTGAGTCAGAGAGCCTCCACCTGTCACACACGCCTTTCCACCAAAACCTTTATAAACCTAAAATAGCTCCTCTCCTCCTCCTTCTTTTAATCCAAGCGGACCACAAATTGTGTCCAGATTTTCACACGTAGTAACTCAGAGTTCTGGGGCTATTTGGAGCCGAGACAATTACAAACAAGCCATCATTCCCTCTGCTAATGCTGACTCGCAGAGACAAGGAAATGGAACCTTTCAGTCCCCCCCCTCAGGTTATTTAGATTTGACTCATATTCACATTATGGAGTCTCTACTTTAAAGAGTCCTCTCCTGCTGATGTTCAGGTGTATATCAGTATGTAGAGTCTCTACTTTAAAGAGTCCTCTCCTGCTGATGATCAGGTGTATATCAGTATGTAGTGTCTCTACTTTAAAGAGTCCTCTCCTGCTGATGTTCAGGTGTATATCAGTATGTAGCGTCTCTACTTTAAAGAGTCCTCTCCTGCTGATGTTCAGGTGTATATCAGTATGTAGAGTCTCTACTTTAAAGAGTCCTCTCCTGCTGATGTTCAGGTGTATATCAGTATGTAGCGTCTCTACTTTAAAGAGTCCTCTCCTGCTGATGTTCAGGTGTATATCAGTATGTAGTGTCTCTACTTTAAAGAGTCCTCTCCTGCTGATGTTCAGGTGTATATCAGTATGTAGTGTCTCTACTTTAAAGAGTCCTCTCCTGCTGATGTTCAGGTGTATATCAGTATGTAGTGTCTCTACTTTAAAGAGTCCTCTCCTGCTGATGTTCAGGTGTATATCAGTATGTAGAGTCTCTACTTTAAAGAGTCCTCTCCTGCTGATGTTCAGGTGTATATCAGTATGTAGAGTCTCTACTTTAAAGAGTCCTCTCCTGCTGATGTTCAGGTGTATATCAGTATGTAGTGTCTCTACTTTAAAGAGTCCTCTCCGGCCCGGTTAGGGAGCATTAGCTGCTTAGTGCTGGCATGGATCCCCAGTTTGAGGGATTTTAAAGCACTAGACGAGGCTCTTTGTGTGACCCCTCCTGTTTGGACCTCTTCAGGCCTAAAAGCACCGGGACTGGGCTCAGAGCCTGGAAGACCCCCGGTTATATGGAAATGGGGAGAGCCCCCCCCCCCCAAGGACCCTCTCACACTCTGAGGGTCTCAGCCAGTCCTCTTGATTTTCCATCAGAGCGGCTCCACCTGGAATATTCCTGCCAGCAGAGCAGGAACTCTTTTGTCCCCGGCTGCCTCTGCAGAAAGGCCGCCGTTATGTAACTGCACCAGATACCCTCCCCCCCCCTTTTCCTCCCGCACCACAGGTCAAGAGCTCACAGTGAACAGCCACTGATCATTTCTCATGAAGTGCACCACTCGGAAAAGTTTGCATCATCTCTACCGGTGCAATGAGCAGATCTGCTGCATGCTGATACAAGAAACACTTCAGAAAAGCTGGATTTGAATTCCTCGCCCCGTGTTTCCTTGAATTCCTGAAGAAAACCATTTTTTACTTGCATGCAGTGTGGGGAAAAGTATTCAGATGCTTCACTTAATACCACCCTGTAAGACTTCTCCGTTACAAGTCCAGCAAAGGTTGCTTGAGTAGAAATATAATCAGCAAAATATGAAGTATGAAAAAGGTAAAAGTACTGCTTATTAATTCTGCATAAGCGAGCTCCACGGTTATCCATTTGGGTTCTTTCCAAAGACACCAGACTCCATTGACAACAGTTCTTTAAGCTAACAGAACAGTGAATGTTTTGGGCCTCCATGTACTTCAGTACTCGAGTAACATTTGAATACAGGACTTTCACTTCAACACCTCTCCGTCTTCTGGAGTCAGAAGCAAAACATCCTGCATCATTTCTCCTTTAAGGTTACATTTACAGAGGGGGAACTCTAAAACCCCACAGTTGACCCTCTCCCCGCTCACCCCCACTCTCCCTCACACACTCCCGTTGTAATTTGTCTGCTCGCTGGTTTCACTTTAACTCTCAAAAGGTTTCTGGGCAACGTGGTCTGAGAACGGGGAGAGAAAAAAAAGGAGCCGTGGCATTTTTCTGGCAGGCCGCTCTGCCCGTCCTGCCCAGAACGAGGAGGTTACCATGGCATCAGCGGGCACCTCATAAAGCAGACCATTGTTGGTGTGTGTGTGTGTGTGTGTGTGTGTGTGTGTGTGTGTGTGTGTGTGTGTGTGTGTGTGTGTGTGTGTGTGTGTGTGTGTGTGTGTGTGTGTGTGTGTGTGTGTGTGTGTGTGTGTGTGTGTGTGTGTGTGTGTGTGTGTGTGTGTGTGTGTGTGTGTGTGTGTGTGTGTGTGTGTGTGTGTCATTGAGTTGCATGGCAACAACCGCTGGGCACCACCAGCACTAGCAAGAAGCTCCAGTCGTGCGTGGGGCAGTGCCAGCCTGAAACACAACAAACTGTCCCGTCTGATTCCTCCGTTTTATCCGTCTCACGTTTGTTCTCTTTCACGGCTTTCCTGTCGCTACGTCTTTCTCTACTTCCCGCCGAAGCTGTAAGTCTGTCGCTGGGCTGGAAAGAAAGTGAGCGATGCCATGATTGTTACTCAGATTGTGATTTATCATCCAAGAAAACACAAAAGCAGAAAGGAGTTTAATCCCAGTGCAGATTTTAATTAAAGCGAGAACATGACCCTATTCTGCTGTGTGGGTCAGCAGGAGAGGACTCTTTAAAGTAGAGACACTACATACTGATATACACCTGAACATCAGCAGGAGAGGACTCTTTAAAGTAGAGACACTACATACTGATATACACCTGAACATCAGCAGGAGAGGACTCTTTAAAGTAGAGACACTACATACTGATATACACCTGAACATCAGCAGGAGAGGACTCTTTAAAGTAGAGACGCTACATACTGATATACACCTGAACATCAGCAGGAGAGGACTCTTTAAAGTAGAGACGCTACATACTGATATACACCTGAACATCAGCAGGAGAGGACTCTTTAAAGTAGAGACTCTACATACTGATATACACCTGAACATCAGCAGGAGAGGACTCTTTAAAGTAGAGACGCTACATACTGATATACACCTGAACATCAGCAGGAGAGGACTCTTTAAAGTAGAGACTCTACATACTGATATACACCTGAACATCAGCAGGAGAGGACTCTTTAAAGTAGAGACACTACATACTGATATACACCTGAACATCAGCAGGAGAGGACTCTTTAAAGTAGAGACTCTACATACTGATATACACCTGAACATCAGCAGGAGAGGACTCTTTAAAGTAGAGACGCTACATACTGATATACACCTGAACATCAGCAGGAGAGGACTCTTTAAAGTAGAGACACTACATACTGATATACACCTGAACATCAGCAGGAGAGGACTCTTTAAAGTAGAGACCCTACATACTGATATACACCTGAACATCAGCAGGAGAGGACTCTTTAAAGTAGAGACCCTACATACTGATATACACCTGAACATCAGCAGGAGAGGACTCTTTAAAGTAGAGACCCTACATACTGATATACACCTGAACATCAGCAGGAGAGGACTCTTTAAAGTAGAGACTCTACATACTGATATACACCTGAACATCAGCAGGAGAGGACTCTTTAAAGTAGAGACGCTACATACTGATATACACCTGAACATCAGCAGGAGAGGACTCTTTAAAGTAGAGACACTACATACTGATATACACCTGAACATCGAGAGGACTCTTTAAAGTAGAGACACTACATACTGATATACACCTGAACATCAGCAGGAGAGGACTCTTTAAAGTAGAGACGCTACATACTGATATACACCTGAACATCAGCAGGAGAGGACTCTTTAAAGCCAGTACTTGAGCGTATGCTCCTGGTCTGAGACAGACGGCTCTGAGTGAAACAGAAATGAAAAGAGAGAGAGGATAAATGGAGATGAATGGAGACGGCATCACATGTTGGCAGTGTGATCAAACGGAGTCGATGCTTCAGATAAAATCCTCCGTTCCATCGGATTGAGCACAGCACTCAAACAAAAGGGCGAACCCGACTCCGCTCTCAGACGTTCTTTTTATTTTCCATAATAGGCGTGACTAAATAAAAATCCACAATAATGCCGTCCTCATGTGGAATGACTAACTGTTTACACCGCAGGAGAAAAGGACTTTCGTTTGTTTTCATTACGTTCATCAGCACCAGACGTCCCTCCGGTCAGCAACAAAAATGTGAACCGTTGTCTTGCAGTTAATCTACAACAAACAACAACATTTATGCACCACAGCTTTAGTCACTTCCCAAATTAACATTCCTGCATAAATACACTGGACACGTTTGGCGCCTCTACCTTTTCCCTTTGGTGTAGTATCATGGATAAAGATATGACCATATACCTCCACATGTGTGCACACATAGTGCTCCTAGCTCTGTGTGTGTGTGTGGGTGTGTGTGTGTGTGTGTGTGATGTGTGTGTTGAGAGGCTCAGGAGTGTTAGGACTTCTCTGCAGGTCATGGCGGATGGTCGAAGCAAAGCCAACCGTGGAGTCTTTCTACCTTTTGAGAGACAGGCTACGCCTCCTTGTTTCTGCAGGTCTTCATTATAGATTGTTCTCCATTGTTTAGAATTTTTACTTCACTACGTTTTGACAGCTTTAGTTACTTTAGAAATTAAGATTTTTGAGTTGATTTAGATCGTTCGGGTGGTCCGCAGAAGGAAAGCCAACCGTGGAGTCTTTCTACCTTTGAGACGCTCCTTGTTTCTCCTTAATTGTCTTAATAAGTGTGTTTAAACCTAAATAAGTCAATGCCATTGATTCATATTATCTACATTTGGAACTTATCTAGAAGCTTATCAGCTCTTTAACTGCACTTTTTCACCTATTTCCCCCCTGAATCTCTGGATAATTTGGGTGATTGACTCCATCAAAGATATGTAGGGCTCGTCCCAAAGGATGGGGCTTTTTAATTAAAACCCGTTTCTGCCACTGGAGGAAATGATTGAGAATTAATTAAGAGCCTGGTACACTTTTGGTGTGTCTTCTTACTTTATTTTAATCCTCAGATTCAGACGATATGACATTACATTTCCGACTACAATTTAAAAATCCTCTCTGTGGGTTCACTGTGTTCTGAGCTCTTGACCTCCAGCTTCTCTCTGACAGACATCCACCGTTTGCATCGGATCAGAGGGATGATTTATTCCAGATTCTTCACATATTGACAACATCAATCACCCCCGATCTCTTGGTAGCCGTCGCTTTACTATTTCCCCTCGCGGTGTGGATCACAGCGGCGTCTCGAGGCCTGACACAGTTTGGAAACCCGGGGGTTCCTCTCAGCCTGCTGCGCTCGCTGTATGTAGGGCAGAGCGGGACCCTCCGCCTGGGTGAGGAGGAGGGGGTGAGGGAGGGAAGGATGGCAGCCAGCATTGGGGCCCCATGCAGGGATGCAGGGAGATGGCAAGCAGGGGGAAGGGTGGAGGGTTACAGGGGGCAGAGAGAGGGGGCATGGCTGGCAGAGGAGCAGTCCCTCCGTCTGTGCAGACTCACATATTTGGTTTTCCAGACTTGCAGAGGACAAACCCGGCTCATTCTCAGGTTCATAATTGCCCTTGCAGACCATTGACGTGCATTAAAACACACTACAGGAGACAGAATCCCCCAAAGAGCGGAATCGGACCCCTTTATGGTGCTTCAATGTACTTTACACTGCTGTGATTTATCTTAGAATCTCTTCTTCTCGTCGTCTGTTTAGAGGTTTTTGTCTCTTATGTATAGACACCCCCCTTCCCTCATTCTGTCTCCCATCTTTTTTCAGTCTGTCTCCCCCTCCTCGCCCAGACAGACCCTCCCATCATTCCCCTCCGTCTGGCTTCCTTTTCACCCTCATGACCGGCCACCGCCCCGTTCCTTCTGTCTGTCTGGCTGTCCTTTACCCAGATGCCCCCCGAAACCACTGCCCACACTCTGCCATCTCTACATCTATCTCCCCCCTGGCCCACCCCTCTCACCCCTCCATCCTTTATCTCCACCCTCATCTGTTTCTATCAGCGGTCAGACTGTATAACCACCACGGCCCCTGATAGACCCCCGAACAATACAGACTGTTGCAAAATCAGGAAGAGACACAGCAGATAAAAGGCAAGCGATAATACAGAAGTAAAGTAGAAGTACTCAGGTCTTGTAATTGAGTAAAAGTAGAAGTACTCAGATCTTGTACTTGAGTAAAGTAGAAGTACTCAGGTCTTGTACTTGAGTAAAAGTAGAAGTACTCAGGTCTTGTACTTGAGTAAAAGTAGAAGTACTCAGGTCTTGTACTTGAGTAAAAGTAGAAGTACTCAGATCTTGTACTTGAGTAAAGTAGAAGTACTCAGGTCTTGTACTTGAGTAAAAGTAGAAGTACTCAGATCTTGAGTGGAAGTACTCAGATCTTGAGTAAAGTAGAAGTACTCAGGTCTTGTACTTGAGTAAAAGTAGAAGTACTCAGATCTTGTACTTGAGTAAAGTAGAAGTACTCAGGTCTTGTACTTGAGTAAAAGTAGAAGTACTCAGATCTTGTACTTGAGTAAAAGTAGAAGTACTCAGATCTTGTACTTGAGTAGAAGTAGAAGTACTCAGATCTTGAGTAGAAGTACTCAGATCTTGAGTAAAGTAGAAGTACTCAGGTCTTGTACTTGAGTAAAAGTAGAAGTACTCAGATCTTGAGTAGAAGTACTCAGATCTTGAGTAAAAGTAGAAGTACTCAGATCTTGTACTTGAGTAAAAGTAGAAGTACTCAGATCTTGAGTAAAAGTAGAAATACTCAGATCTTGAGTAAAAGTAGAAGTACTCAGATCTTGTACTTGAGTAAAAGTAGAAGTACTCAGATCTTGTACTTGAGTAGAAGTAGAAGTACTCAGATCTTGTACTTGAGTAAAAGTAGAAGTACTCAGATCTTGAGTAAAAGTAGAAGTACTCAGGTCTTGTACTTGAGTAAAAGTAGAAGTACTCAGATCTTGTACTTGAGTAAAGTAGAAGTACTCAGGTCTTGTACTTGAGTAAAAGTAGAAGTACTCAAATCTTGTACTTGAGTAAAAGTAGAAGTACTCAGATCTTGTACTTGAGTAAAAGTAGAAGTACTCAGATCTTGTACTTGAGTAAAGTAGAAGTACTCAGATCTTGTACTTGAGTAAAAGTAGAAGTACTCAGATCTTGTACTTGAGTAAAGTAGAAGTACTCAGATCTTGTACTTGAGTAAAGTAGAAGTACTCAGATCTTGTACTTGAGTAAAGTAGAAGTACTCAGATCTTGTACTTGAGTAAAGTAGAAGTACTCAGATCTTGTACTTGAGTAAAGTAGAAGTACTCAGGTCTTGTACTTGAGTAAAGTAGAAGTACTCAGATCTTTTACTTGAGTAAAAGTAGAAGTACTCAGATCTTGTACTTGAGTAAAAGTAGAAGTACTCAGATCTTGTACTTGAGTAAAGTAGAAGTACTCAGATCTTGTACTTGAGTAAAGTAGAAGTACTCAGATATTGTACTTGAGTAAAGTAGAAGTACTCAGAACTTGTACTTGAGTAAAGTAGAAGTACTCAGGTCTTGTACTTGAGTAAAGTATAAGTACTCAGATCTTGTACTTGAGTAAAGTAGAAGTACTCAGATCTTGTACTTGAGTAAAGTAGAAGTACTCAGGTCTTGTACTTGAGTAAAGTAGAAGTACTCAGATCTTTTACTTGAATAAAAGTAGAAGTACTCAGATCTTGTACTTGAGTAAAAGTAGAAGTACTCAGATATTGTACTTGAGTAAAGTAGAAGTACTCAGATCTTGTACTTGAGTAAAGTAGAAGTACTCAGATATTGTACTTGAGTAAAGTAGAAGTACTCAGAACTTGTACTTGAGTAAAGTAGAAGTACTCAGGTCTTGTACTTGAGTAAAGTAGAAGTACTCAGATCTTGTACTTGAGTAAAGTAGAAGTACTCAGATCTTGTACTTGAGTAAAGTAGAAGTACTCAGATCTTGTACTTGAGTAAAGTAGAAGTACTCAGGTCTTGTACTTGAGTAAAGTAGAAGTACTCAGGTCTTGTACTTGAGTAAAGTAGAAGTACTCAGGTCTTGTACTTGAGTAAAGTAGAAGTACTCAGATCCTGTACTTGAGTAAAGTAGAAGTACTCAGATCTTGTACTTGAGTAAAGTAGAAGTACCAGAGTGTAGGAATACTCTGTCACAGTGAAAGTATTCTAAATGTTCCTCCAGTGAAAGTAGAAAGTACTCTCCTCTAAATGTACTTAAAGTAGCGACAGTAAAAGTAGTCATTGTCTGATTGGTCCATTTCAGAATAATATCTCTGATATGTTTTATAATGATTGATCATTAAAGTGTTCTCAGAGCTGGTAAAGGTGCAGCTAGTTTGAATGGCTTTGTATACTGCAGGGTAGCTGCTGGATTTACTGCAGGTGAACTACAGTCTGATTTAAGGGAGATTATATTTACCATCATTAATCCTAATCTGCCTAGCAACTAAAGGGATTAAATAATGTAGTGGAGTAGAAGTACACCATTTACCTCTGCATTGTTAAGGAGTAGAAGTACAAAGAAGCATATAATTGATATGATAGTATATAACATACTCCTCTCTCTGTAAATGTCTCCCCTGTGGGACGAATAAAGGGATTCTGATTCTGATAACAGAGTCTCTCCCTTGTCTCCCCCCTCGTCTCCCCCTCTGCACAGATGCCTGGCTTGGTTTGCAACAGCTGTCTCTCCATGTGCCGCCACCAAGTGTTGCCTGCGATGGTGGTGGTGGTGCTGGGGGGGTGCAGAGTGGATTAGTCATGAATATTCATGCTCCCTTGTATGAACCACCACACAGGAAAATGGCTCCACAGAGGAGACTCCACCCATCAGAAGAGAGGCTGAGGACGGAGGGAGTTAGGATAGGGACAACATGATGGAGGAGTTCTGGAAGCGGGAGGCAGACGGAAGAGGGGAGGCGGACCAGACTGAATGGCAGGGATCCATAAAATCATAGCCCCCCCCCCCCCCCCCCCCACCTCAGAGGTGTGAGGAGCCGGCATGGGAAAGGGAAAATGGGAGCCGATTTGGAAATTTGGGAAACAGGAACATTGTGTACCTTGAGGATTTAGCTTGAAACCTCGGCTTTCTGTAAACAATGTTCATTCAGATGTTGTAAAGGGGCGACTCGTAAGTAAAATGTAAAACCACTGAAGATTCAGCAGGATAATCTCCACGTATTAACACCACTTTATGATTTTGGAAGTTAAAAGGTATGAATTCACGTCACCACCGCTAAGCTAAAGGTGGCTAATATTGGGCGTGATGAAGTTTAGTCGTCTCCTTTTATTTATTTCAGAATAACAACCAAAAATAACCACCATTGATTCCAGACCAGGGACAGGAAGTGGGGAAATGCAACATTTTTTCCTGGTTTTAGGACTTTAGTCGTCTAAATGAGACGACTAAACGTCATCACACCCAACATTAGCTGCCTTTAGCTTAGCTGTGGTAACGTGAAGTCATGTGACTTGTCCTGTAGTTAGAGGGACCCCCTTGAGATGCTAACCTCCCTGGTCGGCCCAGTAAAATACATCAGCAATGATCCACTTTAGCCACACCACTCACTGTGCTAAAAATCATAGACAGGAACAAAAAAGAGACGCACTGTAGATCTGAAAGCAATATCTGGAGGTGTGAGAACACACTGAGTAAAGTGAGTGCATGAAGGATGAGGTGTGACTGGAGGGAGATCCTGGACGGGGAAGTGAAGAGCAGGAATAAGAGAGGAAGGCGAGGGGGAATGAAGATGGACGGCAGGGTGAGGGGCAGCAGATCTGAGCGGCTCTTCCTCGCTCTTTCATGGAGAGCCAGGAAAAGAGATTATAGCGGCCCTGTTTCTCCTCTGAGGGTGGGAGAGAGAAGGTGGTGATGGTGGGGGGGGAGACCATACTCTTCTGTTTTACGCCTCCCACTCGTTTTCTCAACCCCCCCCCCAGCACGATGACACTCTGGCCGGACCCAAACCAGAACGAATCTGAGCTCCAGTTATCACAATGTCAAATCCTGCAATTTAGAAAAGAACACAGATTTATTTTCGTAAGTTTAAAGCTGAGTAAAGCTTCACAGAGGGTCTGCTGTTTATTTTACGCCAAACTCTTGACCCTTCGCTTATGGCATTGTTTCCTTTCTTTTTTACTTGCTGCACCGCTAAGCTAAAGGCGGCTAATGTTGGCCTATAAAGGAACTACAGCACGGTCACATGACTTCACGTCTCCACCGCTAAGCTAAAGGAGGCTAATGTTGGGCTATAAAGGAACTACAGCACGGTCACATGACTTCACATCACCACCGCTAACCTAAAGGCGGCTAATGTTGGGCTATAAAGGAACTACAGCACGGTCACATGACTTCACGTCACCACCGCTAAGCTAAAGGCGGCTAATGTTGGGCTATAAAGGAACTACAGCACGGTCACATGACTTCACGTCACCACCGCTAAGCTAAAGGCGGCTAATGTTGGGCTATAAAGGAACTACAGCACGGTCACATGACTTCACGTCACCACCGCTAAGCTAAAGGCGGCTAATGTTGGGCTATAAAGGAACTACAGCACGGTCACATGACTTCACGTCACCACCGCTAAGCTAAAGGCGGCTAATGTTGGGCCTGATGATGTTTAGTCGTCTCGTTTAGACAACCAAAGACACATTTACAAAACCATTGACTTCCAGACGAGGGAACCCGGATGTGGTAAAAGGCGGGCTAATTTCCGGGTTAAGGACTCATTCCTGCACCTCTCCATTAGAAAGGAGTTTATCGCCTCGTCTTATTGTTTGTTTCCCGTAATTTAAAAAGGTTTATGAACCTCTGAATCGTTTAAGGGGTGTGATCCTTCACCAAGCGCTGTCACAAACCTCTTTCTCACACTCGCATCTAAAACACTCAATAATACATCCTGGCTCTCTCTTCTTTCCCCTCTCTCTCACACACACACACACACACACACACACACACACACACACACACACACACGCACAGGGAGTTAATCAGACCTGTAAAACCCTGCTTGCCGGTAGAAGATAAGCTCGGTGCTGTTAGCCTCCTGAGAGCGACTCTCCTCTAGCACTGCCGGGGAGCTGCCTGATAAGGAAGGACAGTGTGGGATACCCTGAGACACACAACACACACACACAAACTCACACACTCCGCATCAGTTAGCCAGGATCTTCTGCTGGGCCATTCAGAAGCTAGAGGGCCCGAGGCTCCACCAATCATCCTCATCCATCAGGTGTTGCTAATCTGGCTGCAGGTGGATGTGTTAGCATCTATGCTAATAGAAGCGTGTGAGATAATTGCTAAACATGTATTTATTTATTCGGGGGAAACTCAGAAAGGGATTGCTTCTCTTCCCTTAAGTTCTTTTATCCAAAAGCAAATCAATCAGAAAACTTTCTCCACTGAGTTTACTCTCCTGTATTTGAAGTGTTCCTACCTTGATGTACAAAGGGCTAACTCACTTTCTCAGGGGTTTTTATTTGGTAATTAAGCTCCGATGCTAATTAAGCTTCAACCTGTGTTTCAAAGGCCCGTTGGGATTCAGTTCAAATGATCCGGTGAACATATATATACGCGGAGATATGGAAATACTGCGTTTCAACATCAGAAGGTGTTTGAAAAGTCAGAGGAGGAATCTATGCAGCGATGCATTTTAATATCAAAGACACAACCTCCAGAGCTTTGTGAAAAAGACTTAGCAAGAGTGAGATAAATATGCAATTAACTCGGTGTATAATTTACACAATAAACCCGTAGATGTCCAGATTTCGCAGACTTTAAGAATCAACCATTGACTCGCATTGTTTTCCTATTGGCATTCCTTATTCTTCCTTTTGGTTGTCTGTTAAAATGTGGCTGTAAAGAAGATTTCAATCAGGTTTTTATTTGCACATATAGGTCTAGTGCTGGGGTAAGCACTGCCTCTGCAGCCCCTCTGTGGCTCCGTGTAGTTTTGACTAAAGAAAACATGGAAATAAAAAACGTTCTCACTTCTGTTTCACATTGGAACGTTCTTTTTAGTAACACCTAAAAAGTTGTGTCTTATAGATGCTAGTACTATAACTACAGGGCTATAGTCCTACATTTTACACCCCAGGGCAAACGTTTGATTATTTCTTTCTTTGATTTCTTGCAAAGAATGTTGAAGATTACCGAATTCTTACTTTTTTCTGAGAACCAAAAAATTAAATCTATTTTGGTCAGATTTCAAAAAGGGACTTTTTTACTGGTCCCATATTAAAGTCTGATTCCTGAGAAAATAATAATCGATTTTTTGGATTTTTTTTTCTGTAAGATAAAATATTTTCTTTTCTTCATAGAACAAAACATTTTTAAAACTCGCTTTTATTCAGAACTCAAGAAGTTCTGTTTTTTAGTTTTGATATTACAATCTGAATTCTGGGGAAAAAATCTGATTTAAGTCATTTTTTTAATTTCAGGAAATCTGAATTGTTGTTTCGGATTTATTTTTGGGGGGGGACTTTTTTTTCTCAGAACTACATTTAAAAAAACCTTTTGGTCGGATCTCAATTTCTTTTCTTGAAATTTCAGAAAATAATATTTCTTTCTGAAAATGATATAGATTACAGAATTCTGACTTTTTTTCTCAGAACTCAGTAATAATAATAACATGTGGCCCTTATCCTCTTCCGTACATGTGCCTATATTGTAGTGGAGAAAGAGTTTAAGTACCTCAATGTTTGTCTGAAATCAAAATACTCTCCACCTCTGTGTGGCAGAACACTTTTCTGCAGCTCTCTTTATTTTATTTAACTCTCTTTAGTTCTCTTATTGTGCTTAATAACGGAGGGATAGTTATTTTAAATAATATTCTTTATTTCATTGTCCTAAAAACTGCGTGTCACCAGTGGGGGAAGTACTGTTTTAGTAATAGAAAATCCCCCAATAAATGATCATGAACATTTAATTTAACTACAGGTCTCATGTTAATATTGTTCTTATGGATGTGTATATAGATATCATTTTTGTGGAAGTTGGCGCAGGTCACATGCTCTGAGAACCGGGAGAAAGGCGCGGCTCGGCCCGGGTCCGCTGGCCGTGCCAAGGTCAGCATTCCCCGGCAGAGTGTTGCTAGGTTGGAGGGACGTGTGTGTGTGTGTCTGTGTGTGTGTGTTTTGCATGCACGATGATGAAGGTACAGAAAGTCCCGATGTGAAATTTTATTTTGGAATATTTAGAAATGTAGGTTTTCGCGGTGTTTTTAAAGGCAAAATAACTGAGTAATAAAGTTTTGGAGAGGCTTGGATTTCCAAATGTAGGATCATTTAAAGGATTAATGACCCAGAGGTGTGCGTAAAACAAAGATGTTTGCTCTGTTAAGAACACATGTGTTGTTCTATAAGACGCTTAATATTTTTACCCCTCTAAAATAAACGGATATTAAAATTCCGAGCGTTTTAAACAAGGCGGTGGTGCGTTCAGGGACCAAACAGGCCGCGTTTCCAAGAGAAAGGAGGTCAAATAAAAGATTAAGGCAGAAATCAAACGAACGAAATGTTGGACAGGACTTTTCAAACATAGAAATGAGATGCATGTGTGTGTACATGTTTTAATGCAGCTTTTATTAATTATGCATCATGTTAAGAATGAACCGGGCCTCGTGATTAAAGCGGAAGTTAGAGTGCGCAGGTTGCTTCAGATAAATAACAACAATAATAAGACGTGCTGTTGATGAGTTCAATGTCAATTAAATTCGCCATATTTTAACACGAGTTTATGATCCTATACAAACCCCAACAATGGTTAAAGAAAAAGACAGTTTGAGACGTTCCCTCTCCTGTAGGCCGCGGAAGCCACACACACACACACACACACACACACACACACACACACACACACACACACACACACACACACACACACACACACACACACACACACACACACACACTCTTCAATAGTTCATTGGACAGATCTAAAAAGGCTTGATTTGCTGTTTCACGACTGAATGCAGGCCTTAAAATTGCACAAACATGCTGCACAAATTAGAACAAATTAGTCTTCATGTTTTGTGGCCTTTTTCTTGTCTCATTATTTATTTTCAGACTCAAAAATATCAGTAAATATAATATGAATACATGAATCCCCCACTCTCACAGAGCCTTTAACCCATGTTGACCAAATTGAGGCCATGGACTCATTATATTTTGCCCTATAATTTATATTTTGTGGATTTGATATTGAGTTAAAACTTATAAAGTCGTATTGTATGTGTTTCTTTTTAATTACATACACAAAATGACGAATATTAAATGTAAATTGAGCTAAATTAGGAGACTACATTAAATCTGGCGTTATTTAAACACGGTTTTGCTCAAAATGAGGGTCAAATATACCTGCTTTAGGATCATTTTAGACAAATATTTTAATCTAAAAATGCAAATTTACCAATAAATGCAAGTGTGGTTATATTAAAAAAAAAAAAATTAGGTTATATAATTGGACCCTGTTTCCATTCAATTAATCCAACATTTTAAAATACTACTATGTGTTTTTATTCCGAATTATTTCTCAAAGGTGCTTTTTAACATTTTTGTCCGAGAAAAAGTGCTTCAGCATTACATCAGCATTTATCTGAAGGTGTCTGTGGGTCCACCAGCTTTCTACTCCCCTGTTTTTGGATAAGTAAAGGTGTAAATGTGCAGCAGGTTGAATCCACTCTGACGTCTCACTGCATGACGTCAGCAGCTGCGCACTTCCGTCCAAAGCTGTGTTTACCATAAAAGGTCAACACGCTTTTTTTGGGGGAGAGGTAATTTATTCAAAAAACCAGGACATCTAATCCGTTTAAAAATCCGGGGATAGATTTAATATTTATAGAGAATACTTGTTGTGTTTCTGCACCTGCTCTGCCTCGTTCAGGACACTTTAAGTTGTTAAACAATAAGGCCGGACATTTGGAGACGTTGCTGTGCGTAAATGTGGAGACTATAAATCCCTAAAATAAGGTTAAACATTATGCTAACTTCATATATTATTCTCTCCATAATCCTGAAATATTACCTGTAAAAAAACACCATGAGAATGAACTGATCTGTGGATGTTTGCTTCCATTGTTAATAATCTCTATATTCTATTTCTATTTAATGTCATTTTATTTTACATGCATATAACTGACCTATTTGTGCACTTATTTGCACATTTACTCACTTGCAGCTTTTTCTCTTGCATTATTCTTATTGTATTTAGCTTTTTTTTGGAGGAGATTTCAGGTTTGCATTGCCAATATTACACTGTGGTTATTGTGCATATAACAAAAAACACCTTTGAATCTTTTATCATTTCCCAAACGAGGCAATTCAAGTCCTTAAAAATCCAATTGAACTAAAAATAAAGACCATTTTAAAATAATTCTCTGGTGGAGGTCACATTATACATCCTGAAATATAAACGTTGACATCTTGTATTTAACGCAGAAATATTGGGGTTTTATTTTGCAGAACCTCTAAACCTTTAACCCTTTCCCCATTAAGGCAAACTTAAACATCTAATTTATTAAGAATAAATAAACTTTCTGTGTGAATTCCCTAGGTGGAGGTCACATTATACAGCGTGCTTTCAGAAATATAAACTTTGACATCTTTTATTTACGCACAAATATTTGGGTTTACCCTATACCTCCCCCTCTCCCCCCCCACCCCCTCCCCCCTCCGTCGGCCCCGCGCTGCCCCGTCACTTTCCCCGGTGAAGCTGCTAATCCCCTGCGTCCCTGCTTCACTCTGAGCCCGGATTTAATTCCTCTAAACCCCCAGCTGCCGCCCTGCTTACTCACGGAGCTCCGCAGCCTGCACCGGGTTTTAATAATTCACCAGCCCGCCCTGCGCTGCTGCTGCCCGGCTTGGAGGACCAGCGGGACGGACCCCCTCACTGCGGTTCTTCTCCGGATCTCTCCGCTGTAACTTCCCGTGTAAAGGAGCAGGTGGAGGAAGGAAAACCCGAAGCAGGAGCGGAAAGGAAAGAGGAAGCGTCACGCAGGAGCAACAGCTGATCCGAAGAGCGCGTAACTCCGGATCTGTCACTCGGGTTTAGTCGGTGAGTGTGTCGGTGGTGCAGAGCGCGCGGGATATTACCGGAACCGGGACAGACTGCAGAGAGAGAGAGAGAGAGAGAGAAAGAGAGAGAAGAGGGAGGCTTTTCATGGAGATATCCCGAGTTCTAAAGCACCTTGCATTGGATTAAACCGCGCTGTCGTGGTGTGGCTGAAAGGAGACGGTTAGAAACCAGAAAATAAAATGCACACCGGGCTCCATTAGGGCTGTTTTGCTTCCGGTATAATAAGGCCAAGCAGCAGCAGGAGAACAAGAAGAGGAAGAAGAAGAAGAAGAAACGACAAGAGAACTTTCTCTCTCCCACTTTTTTTTTTTTTTGGAAGCTGAACTTTTGAGAGCGGAAAATGGGTCTTTGAGAGAGTTTGGCACATTTCCCTTCACCACAATGGTACGTGCTGTGTGAACTAATAACACGCTCTTTTATTCTGGGTGCAGCTTCGCTTTGTGATTTAATGACACACAGAATTACAGTTTATTTGTTGCTCCTGAAGTCCCCCCACCTGCCTCCGGTTTCCTGTCAGATGTTTAAATTAGGACATGTTGCTGAATCAGGTCTATTTTTAAAACGCTGCTGCCTGCAGGAGAACATAATACTCCTTATTTTTATTCCAACACGTGTTGCTAAAATGTGTTTCTGGCCAAATCAGTATCCAGCCCTCGCTGCCCTTTATCCACGTGGAGCACACACTCCCCTCTTTCTATTGGTCTCTGTTGTGGGCCTGCCCGGGAACTATTTATAGTAATCAAAGAGATACGCGTTATCAAGTATCATTTAGTGCGAGCAGAGGCTTTTATTGTGAAGGTGACATGGCACCCAGAGTCCCAACTATAAAGGCATAACGTTTTACAGAGTCTGGAAACTTGGCCTTGAGAGGATGGAACTTATTTTGGTGCCAACTTTCAATTATTGGATTTACGCGTAATTACGCACAGCGGTTCAGAGCCTTCCTTCATTACGCAGGTGATTTATGTGTGACATTACAAAGCAAAAGAGGCTTTTTATTTGGGAGTCTGCTCAACTTTCTTTTATTCAACATATAATATTGTATTTGTGGTTTCCTCATTATTTGAATTGGCCGAGCACTTTTTCATTTTATCCTCATCTGCCCCTCACAGCATATTTGTTTAAATTGGCAAATGTATTCCCTGTGAGCTTGTGAAAACATTTGAATGCAGTGCTTGTAGCTTTCTCCATATGACTAATAAGGAGTGTGTTTTATATTCGGAGTTATGATGTGAAGCTCTCACATCCTTGACCCTTCCATGGATCCTTTTTCTGGCACCAAATGAGTCAAGTCAGGCAGGAGTTAGGGGAACCTCCCACATACAACCTTGAAGCTGCTCAGATACCAGGAGAGGGATCTTATTTGCACATGAATATGGAGGCTTATTAGTATGAATAATTATTTGTTTACAAGCATCCTCACTGACATGGCAGCTGCCCAAGAAGCTCATCAGTAAAAATGATACAGAATTCAGGACAGGACTCGCCTGGGATTATATCAGCTTGTTATTCTCCTACTTATAGCTCACACTCACCTCTTTTTTTTTATCTCTTAAAGGAAAGCTAATATTGGGAAATTGTGCCAAATATCTCAGTTGCATGTTAGTCAGAATGCACTGGAGGCATCTGTCAATCACAGGCAGTGTTTCCAGTAGCTTCCCACGCGGATACATCTCCAGCTATGACACACAAATAAACTCTCTGCAGACCATCGTAAAAATACATGTATAGAAGCATATTTCTAAGTCACTATATCTTTCTATGTGCATGCAAATAGGTTTCCTACGGTGGACGACGGGTGCAAACACATTGAAAAGGCCCCAAAACCTTTCCACTTTCAAAATATAAAACACAAATGTGCCAAAACACGTGCAGATAAATAAACAACATCTTCAGCAACCGGACAACACATGCAGAGTGTTTACTAAAAGCCCTGCATGAACAAACCCTGCAAATAAAGCGATTAGTTTTTGCACCTGTCGGCCACCGTAAGCTACAGCAACTCATTGATTTCTTAAATAGAAGTCACTTTTTTATTAAACTTGATCAATGATAATATGAGAGCACTCCAAATATGTTTACTTTATAATTTAAAATGAATGAGGCAACAGTTTCCAATATGATATACTTTTAATATTTATAGAGAATACTTGTTGTGTTTCTGCACCTGCTCTGCCTCGTTCAGGACACTTTAAGTGTTAAACAATAAGGCCGGACATTTGGAGACGTTGCTGTGCGTAAATGTGGAGACTATAAATCCCTAAAATAAGGTTAAACATTATGCTCACTTCATATATTATTCTCTCCACAATCCTGAAATATTACCTGTAAAAAAACTCCATGAGAATGAACTGATCTGTGGATGTTTGCTTCCATTGTTAATAATCTCTATATTCTATTTCTATTTAATGTCATTTTATTTTACATGCATATAACTGACCTATTTGTGCACTTATTTGCACATTTACTCACTTGCAGCTTTTTCTCTTGCATTATTCTTATTGTATTTAGCTTTTTTTTGGAGGAGATTTCAGGTTTGCATTGCCAATATTACACTGTGGTTATTGTGCATATAACAAAAAACACCTTTGAATCTTTTATCATTTCCCAAACGAGGCAATTCAAGTCCTTACAAATCCAATTGAACTAAAAATAAAGACCGTTTTTGTTTAAATTCACAGGTTGAGGTCACATCATACATCCTGAAATATATTTCATCTTGTATTTAACGCAAACATAATTGGGTTTATCCTGACCTATACCACAATTACCTTTTAGCTATTTTGTATGTGACAAAAAACACAGCAATCAAAATCTAATTTCCAAGCATTTTGGGAGTCCTGTCCTCCTCCTCTTTTTTTTTTACCACATTGGTGAGGTTAAACAACTTCGCCTCAACACAGGGATTGAAGCCCTTGCAGACCGTTTACATGCACAACACACCACAGGGGAGGGCAAACAGAGCAGGGCCTCTTTAATAAGTAATAGTCATCATGTTTTAAATATAATACCGTACATTAAAAGCCTCTCATGGTCGGCAGATGTGTGATGTACAGAACAGGAGAAACAAATAATCATTCAATGCTGTGTAAATAGTTTGGGTAATTGTATCCCGCACTGTGTGTGTGTGTGTGTGTGTGTGTGTGTGTGTGTGTGTGTGTGGTTTTCCAGTCTTGGCTGCTGCTGCCAGTGATGTCACCCTCTCGCTGTATACAGAATTTTAAGTCATGATGTTTGTCCTGGCCTTGCCGTTCCTCTGGAAAAATAAATAAGGCTCGGAGCGGGCCGGGATGGTTTGGTGTGTGCGCCCCGGTTTGAAGATGGAAACTCTGCCGTACGTTTGAGCAGCGTAAATATTACCGAGCTCAGACGGCTCTGTCAGGTTTAGAGGAGAATCAGTCCAGGACATATGTGATGCATTCTTTGCTGTGACGGTCATGTTGCGCTAAAGGAGTCACAAGGAAACGTGTCCGTTTAGACTGAAAACAGACGTATTTACTGAATGCTTTTTCTGAATGTGTTTTTGGTTGTTATCCTTAAATAGGGTCTGAGGTTAACAAGCGGAAGAGATTTTAACATTTTCTTCTTCGACATAAAATACGTCAGTAAATACCGGACTGCTGAGGGTCTAAACGAGACGACTATACGTCATCACTCCCAACATTAGCCACCTTTAGCTTAGCGGTGGTGACATGAAGTCATGTGACCGTGCTGTAGTTCCTTTATAGCCCAACATTAGCCTCCTTTAGCTTAGCGGTGGTGACGTGAAGTCATGTGACCGTGCTGTAGTTCCTTTATAGCCCAACATTAGCCACCTTTAGCTTAGCGGTGGAGACGTGAAGTCATGTGACCGTGCTGTAGTTCCTTTACAGCCCAACATTAGCAACCTTTAGCTTAGCGGTGGAGACGTGAAGTCATGTGACCGTGCTGTAGTTCCTTTATAGCCCAACATTAGCCTCCTTTAGCTTAGCGGTGGTGACGTGAAGTCATGTGACCGTGCTGTAGTTCCTTTACAGCCCAACATTAGCCTCCTTTAGCTTAGCGGTGGTGACGTGAAGTCATGTGACCGTGCTGTAGTTCCTTTATAGCCCAACATTAGCCGCCTTTAGCTTAGCGGTGGATACGTGAAGTCATGTGACCGTGCTGTAGTTCCTTTACAGCCCAACATTAGCCTCCTTTAGCTTAGCGGTGGTGACGTGAAGTCATGTGACCGTGCTGTAGTTCCTTTATAGCCCAACATTAGCCGCCTTTAGCTTAGCGGTGGTGACGTGAAGTCATGTGACCGTGCTGTAGTTCCTTTATAGCCCAACATTAGCCTCCTTTAGCTTAGCGGTGGTGACGTGAAGTCATGTGACCGTGCTGTAGTTCCTTTATAGCCCAACATTAGCTTCCTTTAGCTTAGCGGTGGAGACGTGAAGTCATGTGATCGTGCTGTAGTTCCTTTATAGCCCAACATTAGCCTCATTTAGCTTAGCGGTGGAGACTTGAAGTCATGTGACCGTGCTGTAGTTCCTTTATAGCCCAACATTAGCTTTTCACTTCAAATGAGTTATCATAAACTTTGAGATTATTTTCTGCAGTAATCCAAAACCGTATGGAAAAATATTGGTCAAAGTATATCATCCCAAAAACACTCTATAGTGGGACAAATCTTCATTTTACAAGGAACAGAACAACAGAAACATACAAGTGTATTAGCTGTTAATATGACTCCTTGTTTGCTTTTCTACGACAGCCCTCTCATGGTCACCTTGACTTGTTTGTAGAAACATATTTTAGTGATTAAAAAGCCTCTCACAGCAACACAGCTGTTCTGAGTGAAACCTCTTCTAATGGAGGGTTTGCTTTTGAAAAGATGAATGGTAGTTTTGAACAGAGCACTGTGATGAACCTGTTAATGGAGAGGCTTTGTGCTGATGAGGAGCCCTGCAGAGTTAGGGCTTTCCCAGAGACACTACATACTGATATACACCTGAACATCAGCAGGAGAGGACTCTTTAAAGTAGAGACTCTACATACTGATATACACCTGAACATCAGCAGGAGAGGACTCTTTAAAGTAGAAGTAGAGACTCTACATACTGATATACACCTGAACATCAGCAGGAGAGGACTCTTTAAAGTAGAGACACTACATACTGATATACAACTGAACATCAGCAGGAGAGGACTCTTTAAAGTAGAGACGCTACATACTGATATACACCTGAACATCAGCAGGAGAGGACTCTTTAAAGTAGAGACACTACATACTGATATACACCTGAACATCAGCAGGAGAGGACTCTTTAAAGTAGAGACACTACATCCTGATATACACCTGAACATCAGCAGGAGAGGACTCTTTAAAGTAGAGACTCTACATACTGATATACACCTGAACATCAGCAGGAGGGGACTCTTTAAAGTAGAGACTCTACATACTGATATACACCTGAACATCAGCAGGAGGGGACTCTTTAAAGTACTCTTTACTGCAACCATCAAACTTTGAGATGGCTCTGTTTTTTGTGCAGTCTGATCACTCTTCTATCTTATTTCTGCCTCAATTACTTTATCAGGACTTACCCCTCACATTAATTGGTTTCACAAGACACCCCAGACTGCACCCCAGCTGTGTATCCGACTAATTTGAATCTACTTAATTTGGGAAGGTGTCGGTATCTGTGCCTTCCGAGTTTAATTTGCAAAAAAAAAGCGGAAAAACACACAACAACAATACGTGTATTTCCCCTCCTCTTTAGGGCCTTAATGAGGAATTAGAGCCAATAGCATTATTCATTAAACAGAGCGTGCCAGCTATTTATCACGGTAACAATATTAGCATATTTGTTTAAATTTTCAACACTTTTTTTCTCTTCTCCCTGCGTTTGTAACCAGGTTCAACATTTTTAATAATCTGGCATCGAATGCATCGTGCCAAATCGAAAGCTGAAAAAGGAACCAGTGGCAAGCCCTAGAAACATACTAAAAATCCTTTAACACACACACACACACACACACACACACACACACACACACACACACACACACACACACACACACACACACACACACTCTAATTACCGCCTCCCCTGCTCCCTGTCTCGTTCCTCACCTCCTGAGATGCAGGTGTAAAATATCACATTTTTCCAGCGTTTCTCCCTGAGGTGGCGCTGGCTTGGACTCACACAACGTAAATCCCCCCCCCCCCCCCCCACCCTTTCATATTCCCCCACACATTTTTTCTACAAACAAGTTCCCCCTCCCATCCCTTTCCAGCGCTTTGATGTAATGCCACATCTGCACAGGTTTGTTAGCTCGTTAGCAGGTGAAGAATGAGGATACAATTAAGGCTGAGTGAGGCGGGACCGGGGAGGATGCCGGTTGTGTTTCTGCAGAAGAAGAGAAACAGTGTGATGCTGTAGATAGAGTTCAGCTCGCAGGGTCAATCAACTGTCAAATCTTATTCATATGGCCCAATATCACAGATCACACATTACCTTCACCGTGGTTACTCCATCCCGAAACACTTCCATTAGGAGAAAAGCGCTGCAGCTTCAGAAACGATGCAAATATAAAATCACAACATGAGCAGCGTTTCCTGAAAGCTGCAGAAACCAAACGACCAGGGACACTAAAGAGAGACGCACACAGCTGAGACCAGGGGAACACTAAAGAGAGACGCACACAGCTGGAGACCAGGGGACAGTAAAGAGTGACGCACACAGCTGGAGACCAGCGGACACTAAAGAGAGATGCACACAGCTGGAGACCAGGGACAGTAAAGAGTGACGCACACAGCTGGAGACCAGGGGACACTAAAGAGAGACGCACACAGCTGGAGACCAGGGGACACTAAAGAGAGACGCACACAGCTGGAGACCAGGGGACACTAAAGAGAGACGCACACAGCTGGAGACCAGGGGACAGTAAAGAGAGACGCACACAGCTGGAGACCAGGGGACACTAAAGAGAGACGCCCACAGCTGGAGACCAGGGGACACTAAAGAGAGACGCACACAGCTGAGACCAGGGGACAGTAAAGAGAGACGCACACAGCTGGAGACCAGGGGACAATAAAGAGAGACGCACACAGCTGGAGACCAGGGGACACTAAAGAGAGATGCACACAGCTGGAGACCAGGGGACACTAAAGACAGACGCACACAGCTGGAGACCAGGGGACACTAAAGAGAAACGCACACAGCTGGAGACCAGGGGACACTAAAGAGAGACGCACACAGCTGGAGACCAGGGGACACTAAAGAGAGACGCACACAGCTGGAGACCAGGGGACAGTAAAGAGAGACGCACACAGCTGGAGACCAGGGGACACTAAAGAGAGACGCCCACAGCTGGAGACCAGGGGACACTAAAGAGAGACGCACACAGCTGGAGACCAGGGGACAGTAAAGAGAGACGCACACAGCTGGAGACCAGGGGACAATAAAGAGAGACACAAACAGCTGGAGACCAGGGGACACTAAAGAGAGACGCACACAGGTGGAGACCAGGGGACACTAAAGAGAGACGCACACAGGTGGAGACCAGGGGACACTAAAGAGAGACGCACACAGCTGGAGACCAGGGGAGACTAAAGAGAGACGCACACAGCTGGAGACCAGGGGACACTAAAGAGAGATGCACACAGCTGGAGACCAGGGGACACTAAAGACAGACGCACACAGCTGGAGACCAGGGGACACTAAAGAGAAACGCACACAGCTGGAGACCAGGGGACACCAAAGAGAGACGCACACAGCTGGAGACCAGGGGACACTAAAGAGAGATGCACACAGCTGGAGACCAGGGGACACTAAAGAGAGATGCACACAGCTGGAGACCAGGGGACACTAAAGAGAGATGCACACAGCTGGAGACCAGGGGACACTAAAGACAGACGCACACAGCTGGAGACCAGGGGACACTAAAGAGAAACGCACACAGCTGGAGACCAGGGGACACCAAAGAGAGACGCACACAGCTGGAGACCAGGGGACACTAAAGAGAGATGCACACAGCTGGAGACCAGGGGACACTAAAGAGAAACGCACACAGCTGGAGACCAGGGGACACTAAAGAGAGACGCACACAGCTGGAGACCAGGGGACACTTAAGAGCGACGCACACAACTGGAGACCAGGGGACACTAAAGAGAGACGCACACAGCTGGAGACCAGGGGACACTAAAGAGAGACGCACACAGCTGGAGACCAGGGGACACTTAAGAGAAAAGAGACGCACACAGTTGGAGACCAGGGGACACTGAAGAGAGACGCACACAGCTGGAGACCAGGGGACAGTAAAGAGAGACGCACACAGCTGGAGACCAGGGGACAAGCGGCTGTTGCTTACTAGCTAATAGATCAGAGGAAGAAGAAGGAACCCTGACTGGTCCCACAGAGGGGAACGTTTCTGCTTGTGACCCATCCTAGTGTTTGGAGCAGTGGGCTGCCAAATGTACGGCACCTGGGGAGCAGTGTAGGGAACGGTGCCTTGCTCAGGGACACCACGGTAGATTGACTTTAGCCTAGCTTGGCTAATAAAAATGTTGATCTAACCCCTTTACTTTTGGAACGTACACATTTTTGAGCTAATGAATTGGTCTATTTTAGATCTTCTCCGCACATTAGTGAGAAAAACGCACCAAGGCGAACACCCCACATCTTTTAACAACCTCTCTGAAACATATCACACACATCATGTGTTTCTTGGCCTTGGCTCTGAATTATTTTATCCTCTTCTCCACTTTGTCTGCAGCTATAAAGGCACGTTCGCGCTCGCGTTGATAAAATCTGATCTGGGTTTGTGTTACGCTCTCGCCTCGGTCACCCCTGGACATCAAATGGTTTCTGCAGCTTTTTAAGTGTTAATTACACTTTGGAGGCTGAACTGTAGCTGCAGGCCGGCCATATGGATTGGGCATATGCTGCATATATATATATATAGAAAAACACGTATATATAATTGATACCATGCTCCATAAAAACTGATGGAGAGGGGGAAAGGGGCCGGGCTGCGGGGAGCTACATCAACCAGCGATAGAAAAATACAGGATTTATTCTTAAAAACGCCCAAGATGTTATCCCTCAACCTCGTGTGGCGTTCAGGTGTATATCAGTATGTAGTGTCTCTACTTTAAAGAGTCCTCTCCTGCTGATGTTCAGGTGTATATCAGTATGTAGTGTCTCTACTTTAAAGAGTCCTCTCCTGCTGATGTTCAGGTGTATATCAGTATGTAGCGTCTCTACTTTAAAGAGTCCTCTCCTGCTGATGTTCAGGTGTATATCAGTATGTAGCGTCTCTACTTTAAAGAGTCCTCTCCTGCTGATGTTCAGGTGTATATCAGTATGTAGAGTCTCTGCTTTAAAGAGTCCTCTCCTGCTGATGTTCAGGTGTATATCAGTATGTAGTGTCTCTACTTTAAAGAGTCCTCTCCTGCTGATGTTCAGGTGTATATCAGTATGTAGAGTCTCTGCTTTAAAGAGTCCTCTCCTGCTGATGTTCAGGTGTATATCAGTATGTAGTGTCTCTACTTTAAAGAGTCCTCTCCTGCTGATGTTCAGGTGTATATCAGTATGTAGTGTCTCTACTTTAAAGAGTCCTCTCCTGCTGATGTTCAGGTGTATATCAGTATGTAGTGTCTCTACTTTAAAGAGTCCTCTCCTGCTGATGTTCAGGTGTATATCAGTATGTAGTGTCTCTACTTTAAAGAGTCCTCTCCTGCTGATGTTCAGGTGTATATCAGTATGTAGTGTCTCTACTTTAAAGAGTCCTCTCCTGCTGATGTTCAGGTGTATATCAGTATGTAGCGTCTCTACTTTAAAGAGTCCTCTCCTGCTGATGTTCAGGTGTATATCAGTATGTAGCGTCTCTACTTTAAAGAGTCCTCTCCTGCTGATGTTCAGGTGTATATCAGTATGTAGTGTCTCTACTTTAAAGAGTCCTCTCCTGCTGATGTTCAGGTGTATATCAGTATGTAGGGTCTCTACTTTAAAGAGTCCTCTCCTGCTGATGTTCAGGTGTATATCAGTATGTAGCGTCTCTACTTTAAAGAGTCCTCTCCTGCTGATGTTCAGGTGTATATCAGTTTGTAGCGTCTCTACTTTAAAGAGTCCTCTCCTGCTGATGTTCAGGTGTATATCAGTATGTAGCGTCTCTACTTTAAAGAGTCCTCTCCTGCTGATGTTCAGGTGTATGTCAGTATGTAGAGTCTCTACTTTAAAGAGTCCTCTCCTGCTGATGTTCAGGTGTATATCAGTATGTAGTGTCTCTACTTTAAAGAGTCCTCTGTTTTAGCCTCTTCAGACCGTTAACATGCACAGAAACCTTTATAACCCTGGTCATGACGTCCTCCCCTGGGCCTGTCATTGTTCATCTGTGCTGGGACGCGGGAGGAAAACCATTTGTCCCACTAAACGCTGCTCCTGTCAGACTCTCTGTTCTCCGTTAAACTACACGATATGTTTTCCTCTGTTCATAATCACAGAGCGGCACAGAGAGGGACGAGCAATTTGCCTCTCTCTCTGAAGGTCACCTAAAATGATTTAAAACTGGGATTCAGTCTGAAACCATAATGAATAAAGAGCTTTCTGAACATTCAAGCTCGGAGACATGTCCCAGTAGAGACTCTACATACTGACGTACACCTGAACCTTAGAGCACTTCCTCAATTTCCATCAACTCTACAACTTGTCTGAGGTTTTAAATAAAGCCTAAACATCATTCTAACAAGTTTGAAGCCAAATGATTTCAACTCATTGCCACAATTTAAGAATGTTTTGGGCTTTTATGCTCAAAAAGTTGTCCAAAAAACAGTTTGCTTCAAAAAATGTTATCACAGAAAATAAATCTGATGTTGGAGACAAGAAGAGAAACCAGAAAGTGGGGTTGTGTTATTTTGGGGGGCGATCATAAAGCTGGACAACTGACAGAGTGAGTCTGTTTTAAAGACGTCCTGTCCCCTAAATCAAAAATATGAATTATTCTGACTATGACTGAGATTTGATGACATACATTTATGGAATATCATCGCACTTACCCGATTTAGACACAGCCCTGCAGTGTATAAGTACTGCTTTTAACCGCGTCACGTTTCCTTCGCTCAACGTATGGCTGCAGAGAGACAAAGTCAATTTGACGTTAATCAACGATGGACCGAACACACACACACTTCCTGTGTTACAGTAAGAAGGGGAGGACTAACCTCTCATTCTGCAGGATATGAATAGCTTTCCTCTGCAGCCGCGGTCTGGGACTTATTATAGCGCCGCGTGTTTATGCATGTGTGTGTTTCACCCCTGTGTCACCCGTTTCTGTGCATATGTAAATGCTTAAAGGTCTGTTTGAATTCCCTGAAAGACTGTTTACCTCACATGCCAGTTGTAATAGTGTAACTTTACATTTTGTTTCTGGCTGCGAGCGCTGTTTGTTCCTGCTCTGTGTTTGCTTTGAGGGACGGTGAGAGGCGGGAAACGTCTGGAAAATGGGATTATTTCTTCCTCTCTGAGCAGAAACTCAATTTAAAGCTGCTAATCCTTAACTTTAACTCACAGAAATAGAGCTATTTATTAATAACCTCACCAGTTATAGCGCCTCGTCTAACAGGTTTAGCTTAAATCCAGAACAGACAAAACCAATCTGTACTATTTTGGACAAAAAAAAGACGTCCACCCAATCCAGAGTAGAGATTTGAGGTACTTTACTACATTTCACAATATTGTACTTCTTACTCCATTTACTGCGACACTTGGAACTTGTTGTCCAGCTTTATGATCCTGAACGTCACCCAGCTCCAGTCCCAGCTGTGTGCGTCTCTATTTCATAGGCGCCGATTTATGTTTCTGCCGGTGGGTGCTCTAAAAAGTCTAAAGCCCGACCCTCGACAATCTCCGTGTGTGCGGTTAAATCTCCGTGGGTGCTCGGCAATCTCCGTGGGTGCTCGGGCCCCGAAGCACCCACGGTATCGGCGCCTATGCTCTATTTAGTGTCCCCTGATCTCCAGCTGTGTGCGTCTCTGTTTAGTGTCCCCTGCTCTGCAGCTGTGTGCGTCTCTCTTTAGTGTCCCCTGGTCTCCAGCTGTGTGCGTCTCTTTTTACTGTCCCCTGGTCTCCAGCTGTGTGGGTCTCTCTTTAGTGTCCCCTGGTCTCCAGCTGTGTGCGTCTGTCTTTACTGTCCCCTGGTCTCCAGCTGTGTGCGTCTGTCTTTAGTGTCCCCTGGTCTCCAGCTGTGTGCGTCTCTCTTTAGTGTCCCCTGGTCTCCGGCTGTGTGCGTCTCTCTTTAGTGTCCCCTGGTCTCCAGCTGTGTGCGTCTGTCTTTACTGTCCCCTGGTCTCCAGCTGTGTGCGTCTCTCTTTACTGTCCCCTGGTCTCCAGCTGTGTGCGTCTCTCTTTAGTGTCCCCTGGTCTCCAGCTGTGTGCGTCTCTCTTTAGTGTCCCCTGGTCTCCAGCTGTGTGCGTCTCTCTTTAGTGTCCCCTGGTCTCCAGCTGTGTGCGTCTCTCTTTACTGTCCCCTGGTCTCCAGCTGTGTGCGTCTCTCTTTAGTGTCCCCTGGTCTCCAGCTGTGTGCGTCTCTCTTTAGTGTCCCCTGGTCTCCTGCTGTGTGCGTCTGTCTTTAGTGTCCCCTGGTCTCCAGCTGTGTGCGTCTCTCTTTAGTGTCCCCTGGTCTCCAGCTGTGTGCGTCTCTCTTTAGTGTCCCCTGGTCTCCAGCTGTGTGCGTCTCTCTTTAGTGTCCCCTGGTCTCCAGCTGTGTGCGTCTCTCTTTAGTGTCCCCTGGTCTCCAGCTGTGTGCGTCTCTCTTTAGTGTCCCCTGGTCTCCAGCTGTGTGCGTCTGTCTTTAGTGTCCCCTGGTCTCCAGCTGTGTGCGTCTGTCTTTAGTGTCCCCTGGTCTCCAGCTGTGTGCGTCTCTCTTTAGTGTCCCCTGGTCTCCAGCTGTGTGCGTCTCTCTTTAGTGTCCCCTGGTCTCCAGCTGTGTGCGTCTGTCTTTAGTGTCCCCTGGTCTCTGTTGTGTTTGGTTTCTGCAGCTTTTAGTAAACTGCTCATGTTTCCTCTGCTGAATGTCCTCTAGATGCTGCATGTGTTGAAGAGCTGCTGCAGATGTTTCTGCAGGAGTTCTGATTTGTGTTTCTGTATCTGCATCCTCTCTGAAGCTGCAGCACGATTCTCCTGAGGGAAGAGTTTGTAGCGCGTTTGCACCTGTTACCATAAATATGTGCTTTAAAGTGGAAAAAAGTTCCTCAGAATGGCACTTTTTTTATGATACACGAGTAACTATAACAATCCCTCATGGAATTAGAGTAATATTTCAAATGCAGGACTTGAGTTTTTATACACACATATCTTCATCTTTGTGTGTGTGTGTGTGTGTGTGTGTGTGTGTGTGTGTGTGTGTGTGTGTGTGTGTGTGTGTGTGTGTGTGTGTGTGTGTGTGTGTGTGTGTGTGTGTGTGTGTGTGTGTGTGTGTGTGTGTGTGTGTGTGTGTGTGTGTGTGTGTGTGTGTGTGAGAATAATTGGTGCTGATTCAGTGTGCGCTGACAGAAAAGTGACCATGCAGGTGAAACAGCAGGGACAGGAAATGCCTTTGTGTTGGAGCTAAACACTCCCCCATTCAAGAAGTGTGTGTGTGTGTGTGTGTGTGTGTGTGTGTGTGTGTGTGTGTGTAGAATGTAAGGATTATTTTGAAGGTGAATTAATTGGTTTGAGTCGTTTTGAAGGAGAAAACTCTCAGATCTGATTTGTTTTACTGTTCCCTGAGAGGGAGCTGAATGTCTTTCTGGGGAAATAAAAACATCCAGGGTGTCATTTGGGCGTTGGGAGACACTGAGGGACATTTATCCCAATCTTCTGACATTTGACAGACCAGAATAATCATCCATAAAATAATCACCCTAGAACACAAAAACATTATTCCAACTTCTTAAATCAGATTAGTTTTCTCTGGTTTCTTCACTCCTTTCTGACCGCTAACTGAATATCAGGACATCTGAGGACATCATCTTGGGCTTTGATATTTAATCAGTTTCAATCATTTCGAAGCAGAAACAAAGGTCTGAATTCTCTGATTCCGGCTTCTTACAGGTCCATTATTCTGGTTATCTTTTTCGACTGTACACTGAAAATAAAAACATTTGAGGAGTGCAAAAAGGTTTCGCAGTAATCCAGAAAATAATCCTCATTTAGCTCCAATGAAAATATCATGTGAGCCCCAGACTGATGTTTAGTGAGCAGTTTTCCTGAGGTGGGACTTGAGAATTGTCAATAAAAGCAGGATAAAGAGGCCGTTTCTAAATGTCCTGAACATAAACACAGGGTTAAATACTGAATGTGACAATTGTTTTGTTTCATTTCAGGCGACCGAAACCTTTCTGTTGAACGAAGAACCCTCCAGAGGTCCGGGGATGCCTGAATGCTTTGTAGTGTCAGACTCGTACCGGGTATGCATTTATTATTATTTTCCTCCGCTTGTTATCCCCATTATTTCTGTGTATTATTATTACGGTTGTTTTTCTTTTTTTTCGTGTTGTGTTAAATGTGTTATTGGAGTCATTCCTCATTACTGAGACTGACGGGCTGTTTTCATGCTCTCGGTAATTGCACCACAATCATAATGTCATTCACAGCTCCCTCCACTCAGCTGCAAACCATTACAATCATTATTTCCACACGCACATTCAAGAAAAAAACCTGGGGGCTTTACAATTCACCCCCCCACCCCCTGCCTCATGGGAGAAATGATGACGCTAATGTGGAGCACGCCTATGTTAAAAGAAAACCCCAAACTGGGAGTTTAAGAAAGAGAGAAAGTGAAGAAAACACGGTGATTAAGAACAGTGGAGAATAAAGGATTAAATAAAGTACATTTAATTCAGTACAAAATTACTCATTTGACAAACTTTGCTTTAGTATTTCCATGTTTTACATAATACTCATATTTACTTACAAATTAATAATACTTAAAATAGTTCATATTTATATAAATGTATAAAAAGTATAATAATGCAAAATATATAATTAAAAACAAAAAAAATAGTAAATATCGATATATATATAAATAATAATACAAATTAAAATAACATAATTATAGTAAATATTATAGTAAAAATAATAGAAGTATTAAAACAAAATATATGTAATAATGTCATGAATAATTATAAAACAATAAATTATAATATACCTAAATAAAAATAATAGAAAGAATTGTAATAATACAAATATATATATAAATATAATATTCATAATTATAAAGTAAAGAAATATATATTTTTAAGTCTAACTAAAATCGAGCTCACAGCAACAGTAAAACTAGAACACCGCTTTAATAACTCTTTAAAAGCCAGTCTAAAAAAGTCTCTGCATATAAAAACACGGGGTATACTTACACGATATCATGACGCAACACTGAAGTACTTTTACATTTCTAATTTAGCCGATGCTTCGGAGACACAAAGTACTGCTAATCCAATTTAGTATTTAAACAGCAACTCAAACGTCTTTATAACATTTCAAAGATAAAATGTGAATAATAATAATGTTATAGAATACTGGAAACAGGGTTATGGTTCGGGTGCATACTGGGTACTTTTCCTTCTGATACTTGAAGTACATTTAGCTGATAATCCTGTACTCCTACAAGAGTCACATTTCAACTTGTAGGCTTCTTGTTCCAGAGTATTTTCAGACCTTAGTATTCCTACTTTTACTGAATTAAAGGATCTGAGTTTAACTTTTGAAACTTGAGGGACATTTTCTTGACAATGCTCCTTCTGTATTTTTACTGAAATGACATTTTCCATTTAGGATTTAACAGAGTACTTTAAGGTCATAGTAGTGAGTAAAGGAGTGCTTCTTCCAGCTTGGTGTGTCGGGGATTGAACCCGGGGGTTTTTAGGTTGGAGCCAGTTTTGTTTTTGTTCGACTCTCTTTGTTTCCCGAAGTTAAGACTCTCGCCAAGTCTCACACAGAATCTGGGTTGCCTCGGTGGATCGAGTGTCTCGGGGTGCAGAAATGAACCATTATGGCTGTAATTGAGGAGAGCGTCTGGTAGAAAGGGAGCATTTTTTTTAGAGAGCGGGGAGGAGCGTCTCGCTGGAGATGGATTGGTTTACGGGGGCATCGAGTTCACGAGCATCCACGGGAGGACGTGCACCTCCACCTTCAGTCCCGGAGCTCCTGCAGCTTTGTGTATAAACTGCACCGCGCCTCCTTCCTTTGTTTCTGTGTGAGGATGTATCCCTCTCAGACAAAAGGGGTATTTAAAGATCCAGAGAGGTGCAGGAATGAGTCCTAGACACTCAAAGGAGTCAGTGTTTGAGCTCTTCCTGTCATCTGGAAGTCAATGGTTCTCTGAATGTGTTTTTGGCTGTGACCCTGAAATAAGATCTGTGGTTAACACAAGCTGAAGACATTTTTGTTCTACAACATAAAATACGTCAGTAAATAACCCACAGGTGGATTTAAAAACGGGGTTTACTAACAAGTGTCTAAAAGAGCAGCCACCGTTCCATTCTAGCGTTATAATGGTAGTGATAACAACTGATAACGGACAACCAATGGGCTGGAAAAGCTGTTTTCTTACTAATGATAATTGAAGTACTTGTATTGGAGTTTTATACGGCCATAATATTTCAACTTTTACTTTATTAAAGGATATTCTTCCACATGGTTTTGTTTTTCAGCTGCTTTTCACAAATAAAAACACTTGATATGCTGCAGAGCTGTACTGCTGATCCACCCAATATTTATTCTAACTCACTTAAATTGGCTCCACATTAATATGATATAACAAGTATTTTCAATACAATACAATTGACATTACATCTGCTTATGTGTAATTTACTGTACTTCTACTTAATAACAATGAACTATTTGTAAAGCACTTTTCATGCATCAGGTGCAGCTCAACGTGCCTGAATGTGTCCCTCACGTTAAAACAAAGGAAGACGAAATCAATAAATAGGATTTTTAAAAAAAACAACAACTATTAAATAAATAACATACATAAAATAAAAGGCCAAATAATACATAAATAATAGAAAAGTCCTAATTAATAAAAGTCAAATAATTATAACACCAACATAAAAGGGAAAAAAGTCAAAACTTATAAAATAAATAAAACAGTATAAAATATTTGAAGGAACGAATCATTTAAAAAAGATGTGTCTCTGTCGTTTAAAACTGTGAGTCGGCCTCTCTGATATTTCCTGGTGTTCCACTGTTAAAATAGAGACGCTTCACCCGGCTTGTGTTGGGGGACTTTAGGGTACGTGGGTGCCAAACCATTAAGAGCTTTATAAACCAGTAAAATCATTTCATAATCAATACTAAAAGACACTGGGAGCAAAAGCAGTGCAGCTAAGAAACCTGCAAAACCTTTGCTGGTATTTTAAGCCGATAGTATTTCTGCTTTTACTTAAGGATCTTCTTCCACCGCTGGTTCATATGAGGCAAATTCAGTTCCACTGTCAGCCTCAAACGTCTTGATTTGCAGCCCTAAATCTTTCCTGAACCCAGTAATAAAGGACTCATCAGCGTCTCTGATTGTTTGTTAGTGTTTTTAATGCCGCTGTACTGCAGCTCCGGTGGTAAATATGTATATTCTGAGCGTGTGAAAAAGACCCAGCAACCGGAGCATATGCCTCCACCATGTGTTGCTTAATGAGAGATTTACTCACACACACCGCTGAATGTGCGGCTCGTTTAAGGAGGCAGTGTGGTGTGTGTGTGTGTGTGTGTGTGTGTGTGTGTGTGTGTGTGTTGCATGCAAGGTGACTGCGTAATAGAGGGGGGGTTTGAGCCCTGTGTAACCGCTCGCTTTAACCTTTTACGTTCGTGGTGAAGAGGAGAGCTGAGGCAAAACATATCCCTGAAGTGTTGTGCAACTTTTGTCCTCGTGTGACTGTTTTAAAGCTCAAAGTGTAAATCATCCGCCATTAACTTTATTCCAACTTCTAACCACTCTCCTTTTTGGTCTTTATGGTCAATAGACCTTTTTTACAGTAAATTAAAGAGGCCCTTCCATGCTCTAGGGGGTTTCCCTTTCTGTAGTGTGTTGTGTAGGTTTCTGTGCATGTAAATGGTCTGCAGAGGCTAAAATCCCTGTTTTCTCTACGATTCTGTCAGACAAACAAACGTTTATGATACTTACATGTTTAGTTCAGCAGGATAATCTCCACATATTAACACCTCTTCATGATTTCTGAAGTAAAAAGCTAATGTTGGGCTATAAAGGAACTACAGCACGGTCACATGACCTCACCTCACCACCGCTAAGTTAAAGGCGGCTAATGTTGGGCTATAAAGGAACTACAGCACGGTCACATGACCTCACCTCACCACCGCTAAGCTAAAGGAGGCTAATGTTGGGCTATAAAGGAACTACAGCACGGTCACATGACTTCACGTCTCCACCGCTAAGCTAAAGGAGGCTAATGTTGGGCTATAAAGGAACTACAGCACGGTCACATGACTTCACGTCTCCACCGCTAAGCTAAAGGCGGCTAATGTTGGGCTATAAAGGAACTACAGCACGGTCACATGACTTCACGTCACCACCGCTAAGCTAAAGGCGGCTAATGTTGGGCTATAAAGGAACTACAGCACGGTCACATGACTTCACCTCACCACCGCTAAGCTAAAGGCGGCTAATGTTGGGCTATAAAGGAACTACAGCACGGTCACATGACTTCACGTCACCACCGCTAAGCTAAAGGCGGCTAATGTTGTAATCTCATTTACACACTTGTTAGTTACCTCAGTTTTTAAATTCACCAACAAAACATTAAAATCTCGTCAACTTATTTTTACCACAGACTTTATTTCAGGCTGACAATCAAAAACCCATTCAGATAACCATTGACCTCTGGACCAGATGACAGGAAGTGCTAAAATGATGACTCATTCCTGGGTTTTAGGACTCATTCCTGCACCTCTCTCTATGGAAGTCAACACACCTCCCTGAGAAGCAGAACTGAAAGGTGTTCTTTGTGTGACATCATGTATCGTATCCACATTGAAAGCCCCCGATGTTGGGAGGTTACAGTTTCGTGTGGTGCATACACTCCTGACCGCACACTTTCTCCCCCCCGCCTCCCCCCCCTGCCTGGCTCTCTGCTCTGGCTGTGTGCAGTAATTGGCCGCACAGCGCCCGGATCCCTTTGTTTCTCCTGCAGAGGCTTGCGGTAGACATGCACAAGCGGCAGGCCTCGTAAATCTGTGGGACTCCGATGTCAGGGATCCCAGCTCCTCCACAATGACTTCACTCCCGCCCAAATCCCCGCCGTACTCCCGAACCGAGCCAATAACTTTATTTCATGACTTTTATGTGATATGTGTGTCGCTGTGTGACAGAGACGTTTCTGTTTCCTCACACACAAACCCTAATTTAGTATTTTGAAGGGTGCGCAGTCTGTGATTATACGTCTGTTTGCTGGTTTTCTGCCTCACAGTGAGCGCTGTTTGGCTTGGACTCGCTTCACTGACTCTGCAGCTACAGTTGTGGGTTTCCACGCCGGGTCAAATCTGGTTCAGTAAATAAATAGTCTTAACTTTACGGCCTGTGATGAGATAATGCGCCGATTCAAACGCCTGCACATGAGTTTAAGTATATAATCCCGAGCTAACGCTAGCCTTTAATGCACGAGACTTAAGAGCTGAAATCCTCACATCAGGAGGCCAAACGGGATCTTTTGATTTGTGCATTACATAACCTGAACGGGATTAAATACATTTAAACAAAGTCGAATCAGGCACACATTTTATACAGACTTCCTCTGCGCTCTGATCACTGTTTCACTTCCATAACCTGTACGGACAGGTCAGTGAACGCACCTTAACTCAGCAATACCTTTTAGTAGCAGATCGGCAGCAGTGTAAAGTACATTCAGTCAAATAGTACAACTTTGAGGTATTGTGTATTTCCATTTCATGCTACTGTGTACTTCTACTCCAATGCATTTATCTAACACCTTTAGTTGCTAGGCAGATTAGGATAAATGATGGTAAATATAATCTCCCTTAAATCAGACTGTAGTTCACCTGCAGTAAATCCAGCAGCTACCCTGCAGTATACAAAGCCATTCAAACTAGCTGCACCTTTACCAGCTCTGAGAACACTTTAATGATCAATCATTATAAAACATATCAGAGATATTATTCTGAAATGGACCAATCAGACAATGAGTACTTTTACTGTCGCTGCTTTAAGTACATTTAGAGGAGAGTACTTTCTACTTTCACTGGAGGAACATTTAGAATACTTTCACTGTGACAGAGTATTCCTACACTCTGGTACTTCTACTTTACTCAAGTACAAGACCTGAGTACTTCTACTTTACTCAAGTACAAGATCTGAGTACTTCTACTTTACTCAAGTACAAGACCTGAGTACTTCTACTTTACTCAAGTACAAGACCTGAGTACTTCTACTTTACTCAAGAACAAGATCTGAGTACTTCTACTTTACTCAAGTACAAGACCTGAGTACTTCTACTTTACTCAAGTACAAGACCTGAGTACTTCTACTTTACTCAAGTACAAGACCTGAGTACTTCTACTTTACTCAAGTACAAGACCTGAGTACTTCTACTTTACTCAAGAACAAGATCTGAGTACTTCTACTTTACTCAAGTACAAGATCTGAGTACTTCTACTTTACTCAAGAACAAGATCTGAGTACTTCTACTTTACTCAAGTACAAGACCTGAGTACTTCTACTTTCACTGGAGGAACATTTAGAATACTTTCACTGTGACAGAGTATTCCTACACTCTGGTACTTCTACTTTACTCAAGTACAAGACCTGAGTACTTCTACTTTACTCAAGTACAAGACCTGAGTACTTCTACTTTACTCAAGAACAAGATCTGAGTACTTCTACTTTACTCAAGTACAAGACCTGAGTACTTCTACTTTACTCAAGTACAAGACCTGAGTACTTCTACTTTACTCAAGTACAAGACCTGAGTACTTCTACTTTACTCAAGTACAAGACCTGAGTACTTCTACTTTACTCAAGTACAAGACCTGAGTACTTCTACTTTACTCAAGTACAAGACCTGAGTAGCTACTTCTACTTTACTCAAGTACAAGACCTGAGTACTTCTACTTTACTCAAGAACAAGATCTGAGTACTTCTGCTTTTACTCAAGTACAAGATCTGAGTACTTCTCCCTCCTCTGCAGATCTGAGTAAATATGAATCTGATTTTGAAAAGTCACAAGTCGCGCCTTGCCTCTGAAATAAATGCGCGTAAAAAAATAAAATGCCGCCTTTTTGCAGAAGTCGTTAGAAAGAGGAGAGCGATATAAAAAAAAAAGGTCCTGCAGAGCCGAGCCGAGCAGAGGGGAGGGAGATAAAGTTTTTTCCCTGAAAGTTTGTGCAAGCTTTCACTTTCTAGGCGGGGTTTCAGCAGCATGGAGTGAGAAACGGAGAGCGATGCAGCAGCAGCTTCCATCCAATAATAAGCTCTCACATTTCCACAAATAACCATGTACTCCCCGTACTGCCTGACACAGGTAAACCTCTTATTTCCTTGTTGGGGGGCAGCTTGTGGGGTGGAGGGGTGTTGTTGTGTTATTGCTGCGCTGCCTGTGTGTGTTTCGCGTGTTTGCTGCTGCGTCTTTTCTCCAACTTCTCCTCCGAGCGCGTCTCTGCAACTTTTCCGGTGCGCACATGGGGGGTTTTTTGGAGAGAAAATGGCGCTTCTCCCGAAATTATTTCATATAAAAAAGGAGGAGGAGGAGGAGGGGGTGTGGGGAGGCTGCAGGAGGAAGAGGAGGAGGAGGGGGAGACAGAATGTTGAGCGGAGGTTTGGGAAAGTACGGCCGGGCTGCAGGAGTGTTTTCCCGGCGAGAGGAGCCGCCTTCAGAGGCTTCATGTGGAGCTGGGAGAGACTTTGCTGTGTGTGTGTGTGTGTGTGTGTGTGTGTGTGTGTGTGTGTGTGTGTGTGTGTGTGTGTGTGTGTGTGTGTGTGTGTGTGAGAGGTTATAAACTCTGAATCTGCTGATTTTATCGTTGTTGCACGTTTTTGCACTTGAATGCAACACGTGTATTTTTTATATTTCTGCTTTTTTACTCCAACATTATCAGCATTTAACCCGCTGTACAAAATACCTGCCTCCTCTCACGTGCACCTCGTTTAGCAATTACCCAAGCCTTTATAATAAAAAGTGCTTCCAGTTATTTCTAAAATTGCAGAGACTTGGTGTGTGTGTGTGTGTGTGTGTGTGTGTGTGTGTGTGTGTGTGTGTGTGTGTGTGTGTGTGTGTGTGTGTGTGTGTGTGTGTGATTATTACCTCTGCATCTGCGGTTTTTATCTGGATCTTTGTTACAAGTTTTGGCACTTTGAATGCAACACGTCTTTCAGGTTGATTTTACATTTTCTATTTCTCTGTATTTATTCTCCTGCTGTGCTTCCTCTAACATGCACAGACATTTATATTTTAAAAAGTGCCATTTCTTTTATAGAAATGGGTGCATATTTCACACTTTCTTCTTTGTTGCTGCTGTGGATTAAAATGTCTGCAAATTTCCACACATATTATATCAGAACCTTTTTTGTTTCTGCACTTGAATGCAACACGTGTTTCAGGTTGACTATATGTTTATATTTCTGTCTATTTACTCTTACATTATCACCAGCTGCTTTTGCATTCACACACACTTTATAAAATACTTATCTTACGGAAAACTGCTTCCTCCAGCCTGCTCCTCATTTAGCAATTTCCAAGTCATTTATTTAAAAAAGTGCAATTCCTTTTTTATGATTACAAATCCCCCTCATATTAAATCAGTTTGGGCTGGTTTTCAGTGAAATACACTGTGGTTTTATTCATGCATCTGTAATAAATGTGTGAATTTAAATTGCTTTTCAGTCATAGTGCAACTTTATTTAATCTGATGTGCGATAGTAAGTGAACAATCTGAGTTCTTTACCATCATAACAGCATTTAAACACCACAGTGTGAGAGAAGGTCCGGCACGGCTGCTGGCGGAACTTTTTACCAAGCTTTTTCACTGCAGAATATAAAGCCTCTCTCACACTACATACACTCCTAAATGTACTTCAGATTTCCCAGCAGCACTTCTGGATCTGGAGGTCTGACCGACCCCCCGCTGCCTGCAGGCCTCTGGTTGTTACAGTGGTTTTATTAAAACGGTCTTCCTCCGCTGACGACGTGAGGATGTTCTCGGCTGCTCCACTCCTGTCTGCTTTCCATTTGAAAAACTTTAGCAGCCAAAAGAATCATAGCGTGGTCCTCCCGCTGACGCCGGGGGATTTATTGTTCTCCCTTAATTCTTCATTTTATTGGAGAAACTATTAAAGGGCACTAAGTTTGTTGACTTTGGAAGCAGGATTTAACTTCAGAACTGCAGGAAATAGACTCTCAGATGTGCAGCGTTGCCTGTACATGAGAATTATACGTCTCTGTGTTTCCAGACAGGCCTTTAGAAATGAGTGCAGAGAGGGAGAGGAGATGTAATATATTCCCTTAATTGTTCATTTTATTGTAGAAACTATTATAGGGTGCTATGACGGTTGACTTAAGACCTTGAATTTAACTTAAAACCTGCAGAAAATAGACTCACAGATGTGCAGCGGTGCCTCGAAATGTGTTTCACTTTGACTCTGCATTCTCTGTCCTTGCATTTCCAAACAAGCCTTTAGAAATGACACAAATTCTATTATTATTTTCCCTTAATTTTTAGTTTTATTGTAGAAACTATTACAGGGTACTAAGTGTTCTGACTTATAACCCAAATGGCAGAAAATAGAAGCACAGATTTGCAGTGTTGCCTCTAAATGTGTGTATGGTACTCCGTTTTCTGAGTCTTGCATCCTTGTAATTCTGAAATCATTTGATTATTTTCCCTTAATTCCTGATTTTATTGTAGAAACTATTACAGGGTACTCAGTGTGCTCACTTGAGACACAGAAGGAGACTTACAAACTGTCAGGATGTGTTTGGCTAATACTGGTTTTTCTTTGAGTTGTCCGTACTTGCATTTCCAAAGAAGCCTTTAGAAAAGACACCAGATTTATTATTATTTTCCCTTAATTCTTCTGTTTATTGCAGAAACTATTATAGGGTACTAAGTATACTGACTTAAGATCCATATGGCAGAAAATAGAAGCCCAGATGTGCAGCGTGGCCTGTAAATGAGAAAATGTGTTTTATGTTCTTGCAATTTAAAAGGAGCCTTTAGATGACTGCAGAGAGGGGAAAGTAATATTCCTTTATCTTCACTTTATCGACAAGTGTGCGGACTTAAGACCTCGAATATCACTTAAAACCTGCAGAAAATAGAAGCGGAGATGCCTGTAAATGAGGATATGTGTGTATGATCGTCACCTTTCCTCAACAAGCCTTTAGAGATGACAAACAAGCCTTTAGAGATGACACGAGATTTATTATACACCATTAACTCTTAATTTTATGGGAGAAACTATAATAGGAAACAAACACGGTTGACTTAAGAACTTGAGTGTGACTTAGACCTGCAGGAAACAGATGTGCGCGCTGCCTCTAGACGAGAATATGTGTTTATGATTCTCACTTTTCCCTCCTTGCGCTTCCACACAGGCCTTTGGAGATGATGACTTTATCTGTAATTGATAAAAAATCCTCTCACAGCAGATAATCTCCGAACAAAAGGAGCTTTTATTTAGCTACATAAATTTCCCCTCAATTAAAACTAATTGACAACAGAAGCTCACACAGAGTAATGCAGTACACATGTTGCACATGATGCTGACTCGCAGCGTGCCATCAGACTCTGTTTACCCTCTGTTTGCTTTCCCTACCTTATGTGTTGTGCACAGAAGAAACAACTTCACACACACACACACACACACACACACACACACACACACACACACACACACACACACACACACACACACACACACACACAGCAGTCCCCTGCAGACGGAGAGGCACATTTTGTTTATTTAATTGCTGTTAATAATTAAGAATTCGAGCTTGGACCTCGGATATGGCAGCAATAGTAAACATTTGAATGAATTATTAACTGTGATTTAAAAAGCAGAAGAAGAAGCGGCATGGCTGGAGAACGCTGCGTGCTGATGTGTGTGTGTGTGTGTGTGTGTGTGTGTTTCATGCTGATCTAATTTAGAGATAAAAAATCCCATCTATATTTAGGTATAATGTAATACAGCTTTTTAAAGTTGTGTCAAAAGATGTGTTGCTGCCCTGTCTCATAACTCATAATCTCCCATTCATTCTTATTTTGAAATAGAGACGATTTCCTTCCATCAAGTTCAATTATTTTTGACTTTTTGTCCGTATTTGTTGCTTTCCCAGCACGACCTTAAAGACATTTTTTTATTCCTTTTATTGCATTTTTATAATTGTCAGATGTGTCACCTCGTGATGTGTAAATCTCAGATGTTGTTCACATGGCGTTTTAACTGATTCCTTCCCTCTGCCCCCCCCCCCCTCCCCCTGTGCCGCCTGGACGCTGACCCTGCTGTCCTCGTCTCTTTACCCTCTCAACACTAAAGTATTACCCTACTCACCTTCTAAACAATGCCTTAGTGGTAAGTCCCATTTAGTCCCTCTTTATTCCGCATTAGGTGTCTGTGTTTCTTACGGGAGAGGACGAGGGCCACGTGTGAATGTGTTTTGAGATCGGACCAAAGTCACTTTTTATTTCGTTCTGAGATTAAAGTTTAGATTCTGGGAAAAAATAGAGAATTTTGAGAAAAAGTCAGAATAAAAAGAAGTCAGAATCTGAAGAAAAATTTGAATTGTCATAAAAATTCAACATTTGAAGAAAGACTCAACATTCTGTTCCCCGTCAGAATTCTGAGGTTTAAAAACAGTATTATTTTATATCTCAGAATTTTGACTTTCATACTTTTGTCTTTTCTCTCAGAATCCGATTTCAAACTCAGAACTAAAAAAGAATCACTTCTGGTCAGATCTCAAAATGAAATGAAAGTCATATTTGGCCCTCATCCTCTTCCGTAGTTTCTATATTCCATATTCCAGAAAATGTTTTTTTTTTTTGCAGCTGAAGGTTTTACAGGCACACACACTATGAAAAGTTGTCTGTGTTTTTATTGGCGAACCTCGTTTTAATGTGTGCAGAGGAAAATATTTGGAACAGAAGAAGATATATATTATGTTGCAAGCTATATTTAACGTGGTGTTTGAGTTTACCGTAACTACAAACATTCATTCTGAAATACCAGCTTTTATTTTTGCCTTTTTTTTAAATTACCGGACACTTTCTTCTCCGTGTCTTTAAAGCCACATGTTTTATCCCGTGTTGTTTTTCTCTGGAGTCACCTCAGCCTCGAGGTCAGCGTCTTATTGCTCTTTCCTCCCCGTCTGCAGCCTTTCTTTATCAGCTCCGGGTGTTTCTCCGAGAGGATGTATTATATTTTCCTGACGTCACCGGCGAGCGTTATCAGAGCGCTGTGTTTGCAGAGAAAATATCAAAGCATGAGCTAGTTTGTTTTAATGTGAAATCCCATTTAATGAACGTAATCAATATCAGGACTTTGAAGCATTAACTTTACATTTATTCGGCCCTCACATCACCCCCCCCCAGCTCCCCTCTCCTTCTCTTCCTGCAGAGTGAGTAGGAACAGCTGCTCCGAGGATTAAAATCTGATGGAACCACAGTCTGAATAAACAGAAAATGTTGGATTTTTCACAATAAAACACGTAGACATGCATGCGCGTGCACACGGGCCGGGCAAACATGCCGCTGAAACCTTTTCGGTGTCTTCATGCCAATTAGGTTGTTGCTGGGTGCCAATTTCCAGGCGGCCGTGCCTCACCTTTGTCCTGTAACTGAATCATTTTCAAGCTGCAGTTTCATGCTCAAAAAAAGTGCAAAGTATAACATTTCTCCCTGAAAGATGCTATCAGGGTGGGTTTTGCTTCAGCTGCACATACGTCTAAATATCGGGCAGCCGGTACAGCACTCTGTTTTTGGACGGCACACGGAGAAATGAAGTCACAGTGCTCCTGATTGACAGGTGTAGGCGGACCCATTGTTCTCCGTTGTAACTGAGTGGTGCACGGTTTGTAAGACGGGCGGACAGAAAGGGAGTCAGGGGTGAAACCGGAGCAGGTCACGATGCCAGACGTTAGCCGGGGACACCGTGTTCCTTTACTTATTCATCCCAACCACGCAGCCAATCCCCCGCAGACAAACGATCGTGAACCTTGACCTCTTGGCTCATTTTAAGGCAACTTTTCAGGGTTCAAAATTCTAAAAACGATACCTTTTATCTCGTTAGGGTTAGTGAGCTTACATCGACCCAAATGTTCCAACCATTTTCAAACGCAGAGAAATCTGTCGTTTGTCACAAATGGGTGATCTCTTTAGTCGGCCAGCTCTTTGAGTTTCGTCATTGTTGAGGTTGTTTGCCAAAAGCTTTCATTGTTTACTTTTCATCCAGCTTTAAGCCTTTCAACTTTAAACAATTTATTTAGTTTAAGTCATCGGCTTTAAAGTGATTATAGAAAGGAGCCATGCTAACCTTAGCGGTTAGGTCGTCGCCCCTTCATCCTTTGTCCGGACGTGAAAATGCTTCATTCTGTGTGTTTTTACTGCTTTAATTACCTGGTCAGTTTGGTTTCAGGGGTACTAGACCTCTAGGAATAATACAGCTTCTGGTAAAAAGTCCTGAGCGATGCTAAAGGGCGCTCCCCAACTGCGTCCATTGATTGAGAGCAAGTAGATATTGTGCGGTTTTGGTGGCACTTTGGTGTATTTCTGCCTCCTATCATTGGCACCCGAGACCCTAGAGCCTAAAATGTGAGCTTTTTCTCATCTCGAAGCTTCAAAACAGGTAAAATATTCCCAGCATGTAACCAAGAGGCGTTTCTGTGATGAACGTCTCTGTCGGTGATATACATTATCTGAGTTTATCATCAGCTGTTGACCGGGGGCTGGCGTGCGTCAGCAGGAGCGGATTTACAGCATCTTTCATTTCCGAGCTCTCTTTGGTGGTGAAACACAAAGATGAGATGAGCTGCGTGTTGGCAGCCGGCGGTATAGATTTTAAATTAAGTAGCATGTAGTTTTTATCTCGCGCCGCATGCAGAGAGAGAGGCAGAACCCGCTGCGCCTCGCTCAGAATCAGCACAGCTGTCCCAGCATCCGTGGAGAATGGATTCCTGCTGCTGGTGCCATGGGAGGCTCCCGCCAACAAGAATGGGAGGATATCCAGTGTGTGTGTGTTCTAAAGAGTGTGTACCATGTGTGTGTGTGTGTGTGTGTGTGTGTGTGTGTGTGTGATATGCATGTGTGTGTCATGTCACCTCTGGCATGGATTAGTCATTGGCACAACCCGGCGCTGCCCGCGGCCTCGCTGCGGTTCTGTGGTCGCCGATATGTTGTGCAGTTGCCATGGCTACTGAACACACACACACACACACACACACACACACACACACACACACACACACACACACACACACACACACACACACACACACACACATCGGTGCTAAATTACATAATTGAGCTAGAATAAACGGAGGAAAGCAAAATACTTAGTGTACAATATGAGAAAGGGGGCAGGGTGTGTGTGAATTTGGAAAAGACAGAGTGTTCCTTCAGCAGAACAACGCATGAAACGGTATTGGTGAATATTTGCGAGCTCTGTCATCAGGACAGCGTGTCCTCCGCTCGATTTTGACTCATAACTCCAAACAAGAGAGCCGCCATTATGCGACTGCGTTGGGAGCGCTGTGTCGGGCCGGCGGACAGGGCGAATGAAGCTAAGGTGTTTGTGGTCACACACAAGTGGTGTGTGTGTGTGTGTGTGTGTGTGTGTGTGTGTGTGTGTGTGTGTGTGTGTGTGTGTGTGTGAAAGAATGAAAGAGTGTGTGTGTGTGCCCCACCCTCTACCACACACACTCTCTTTCATTCTTTCACACACACACACACACACACACACACACACACACACGGATTTTCCTCCTGGGCTTCAGTTTGTTTTTAATAGATGGTTTATCAGCCGGAGGATCAGCAATGAGTCACATCTCCCTGACACTTGGCTAACTCAAGGGCTGAACCTCTGATGAGTCTTTTGTAGTAAGTCAAAGACCCCCTCCAGAATTCATAGATGAACAAATACTCTTGTCTGAATAATATTTACTAAAGGTGCAATGATTTTCATGCAGAAAATGAAGTTTCCCGCCTCTTTATTCTGCAGATTTCATGCTTTTTAAAAGTGTTGTCTTATATTAAAGTGAATGTCTTTGGGTTTTCTTTAACTGATGCACAATCTGGTATTTATTTTAAGTCAATAAAGCAACTTGGCCTCATAAGTAATACATACTACTATACATTTCAGATGGATCAGTGATGCATATCCTGCCGCTCTAATGGTTTCTAACTAAAATAATCAATAATCTTGTTGATAAATCTTAAACTCAGCCACTTCCTCTCTGTTAACTTACATATTGAACCCTGATGTGCTCCCAGACTAAATGTGAAGTCACTAAATCCTGGTTGTGTCTAAAATGAGGTTAAATATCACTTTGTACCTGCAGAACATCGAGGTGCACATCATTCTGCAAGTGAAACTCCAGAGATGACCTTTTAAATGTGAATTAATGGTCGCAAAATGAAAAGAGGCCATTATGTCCTCTGTAAGACCAGTAGTAGTTATGGTCGTTGCGTCTCGCACTGTTTATCTGGTTTTGTTCCACGTCTAGCGCTGCAGAAGACAGACTGAGAAATGTCTGAGTGTGCTTTGTTCTCCCGTTGAATAGATTTGAGCTAATGCCAGTATCAACACACGGAGCGACGCTCGCAGTAATTCATCAACCAGCAACGTTTCCGTCAGAAGACGAGCTGCGTGATATTACATTACTGAGATCTTTTGTTGTTTCCACGAAGACGAGCTGCACGGAAACCCCGGAGCGCGCAGAGCCGTTGTAGCAGCGCGCCACAGGTCAACAGGAATAGACGGAGGGGTTGTTGTTGCGGATCATCGGCGGCCCACTCAAGGTCACCTCGGTGTGGGCAATCTGGGCTGGTTGTTTGGCCTGGCCTGCCTGCCTGTCTGACCTACATCTCACTGGCTAAATATATACAGTAGACTCCTCATTACAAAGCTCAGATTAATCTGGATGAAATCTGAGCTGCGCTTCACTCCCTCCTCTCTAACTTCTTTCAGTCGCCGTCTCTCAGATAAGCTTTCCAAAGAAAAGAGAAGCAGGTTTTCGCACAAACATGCCGCACGTATTATCAAATTCATTCAGAAACAAATCCTCCGTACGTTTGCCGTGTGTTTGAAGCCTAACTATGAGCGTCATGCACCTGCACATATTTAATCACATGAAGCCCAGGTGTGCATTGTTTCAGATAAGAAAAATCCCACCTATAACCATCGCATGACAGCAGGAGAGTGTGTGTTCATGTTATATTACAGGACGGGGCTTTCCTACCTTTTCTTTTAGTCTCACGTTTCCTCTCCAGCGTCAAGTGAATATGATTTACTTTTCTGGGGTCAATGTTTACTTCTGTTTTGGGGAAATTGCATCGTCTACCACTACCAGAAGCTGACCATTTAGCTAACCGTATACTTTAAGTGATGCAGGGTTTTTCTACCAATTCTAAGACATTCAATGGAAACGATATTGTTGCCTGAATTGTTTAAGAATTTAGAGCTGGATTAAAAACGTTCTGTATCTGAGAAGAACGTTACATACCAGCTGATCATCCACTCCTTTTGGACAGAGGCTGCACGTGCAAACTGCTAAATAGTTTGGTATGAGAGTTAGCAGTTTTTTGGGAACAATTTGAAGCACTTCTTCCTTTGAGCTACTTTTAGGCAACTCTTTTGCGATGTAGCCTGCTTTAAGCTATCAGTTTCAACCAAGCCTACTTTTAGTTAACTGTTTTAGCCTTTTATCCATTAGCCGTATTTTAGCTAACCAATTCAAACATTTATTCATTAGCCTACATTAAACTAACAGTTTCAATCATTTCAAAAGGCCTACCTTTAGCTACCTCTTTCAACGAATTATCCATTAGCCTTATTTAAGCTAACTGTTTCCACCATGTGTCATTCTTTTAGTTAGCTCTAAGTAACTGTTAGCTAAAAGAAAAGGATAAATGGTTGAAATATTGTTGAATGCCATTCATTTATCTATTAACCCTCTATAAGCTAACAGATTTAGCCTATTTTAGGCTAACTGTAACAACCATGTACCATTCTTTTAGCTGGCTTAAAAGTTAGCTGAAAGTAAAGGATAAATGGTTGAAATATCATTAAATGCAATTCAATTATTCATTAGCCCACGCTAAGCTAACAGTGTCAACCATTTACCCATTAGCATACATCAAGCTAATAGTTTTAACCATTTAGCCTATTTTAAGCAAACTGATTCAACCATGCACCATTCTTTTAGTTAGCTCAAAAGTTAGCTCAAAGTAACTGTTAGCTCAAAGTAACTGTTAGCTCAAAGTAACTGTTAGCTCAAAGTAATGGATAAATGGTTTGAAAATGTTATTCATTGACCTATTCTCCCCTTTAGCTAACTGTTGTAACCATGTAGCCTTCTTCTAGTTAGCTTAAAAGTTAGCTCAAAGTAATGGGTACATGGTTGATTTATTGCTGTATGTTATCTATTGGCCCACTATAAACTAACAGTACAACCATTGAGCCTAATTTTAGCTAACTGTTTCAACCAGCTATCATTCTTCTAATCAGCTCAACAGTTAGATAAAAGTATGCTAGCTAAAAGTTTTGATAAATGGTTGAACTGTTGTTGAATGCCATAGATTGTTTTAGCGTGACCTAACTGTTTCCAGTGATGTAACAGCAGTTTTACGTTGCAAAGCTATGACTATTAGCTAAAAGTCCCACATTCAGTGATGGTACTGTTTGTCTTTGGGTTGCAAATTGAGTTGAGTTGATCAGAACCCTTCAGTGTGAAGTTGGAACAGTTGACCCGGGAGATGGGTAGATGCTTTTATACATATATTAAAATCACATTTAGTATTCAATACAATGGCCTGAGCTACTCTCTAATGCCCCTAAACTTCCAACAGACTGAACAAAGACTTCATCAGGCCTCAGTTAGTTGGGAAATGGCGGCGGTGTCGGGGACTTTTCAGCCGTTAAGCGATGACATCACACGGCTCGATGATGTCATTTCTCATCAAGTTTTTGCCGCTCCTTTGGCTTCCCTTTGAGTAAACGAGGGATAAAGAGGCATTGATTGGCTCGTTGATTGTACCTCACATTTCCCGAGGCTTCCTCTGATCATCGCGCCGCATTACCTCATGCTGCGCTGGGTATGTTGGAGGTGAAAACATGCAGGAGTGTAATCCACATTGGCTATTAAGCAGATAAGATTACACCCAATGATTACATCCATGAGTTAAAGTTAGCACGTGGGATCTACTTTTATGCTCTTCTTCTGGGAACACGGCTCATCCGCTGTGGTTGGGCTTAATAGGCATTTATTGGGTTAATGTCGGAGGGAAAATCTTTTCCTGTCTCGGGGGTGGGTGGAGGAACGTTGACGCTCGGAGGCTTATGAACCTGCAAGTCAAACAGTAATGAAAACAGTTGTGAACTGATTTCAAGAGCTGGGGAAAATACTTTCAGACACAATATGTGAGGAAGACTCTTCCTGTTACCTTCCCTGCGTGTAACTCGGCCACCCTGTCCGGCAAGGAATATCTGTCGCCCCGCGGGGAACAAAGGGCTGGAGCTCGCTCTTCGGAGCAGGAAGCTGGCCTCCTGCCAAGGGTGGAAAATCTATACTTGGTTGCATAATATAACATATCTTTACCTCGGATGAACTGAGGGAGGCCGGGCAGCTGTGAGCAAACAGAGCTGCAGGGCGGGAGTGTGTGTGTGTGTGTGTGTGTGTGTGTGTGTGTGTATTATTAACCAGCTGTGTTTGTGTGGAAGTGTGTTGGGTTATGAGTACGCACTCTATGCTTCTTGTGACTTGTGTTTGCTGCTAGCTGCAGGCTGTTTCAATCCCCCCCCCCCCACACACACACAGACACACACACACACACACACACACACAGCTCCGAGTAGATTACAGTACAGTCAAATAGATCCTTGTTGTGCAGGGGGGAGTACTCAGATCTTGTACTTGAGTAAAGTAGAAGTACTCAGGTCTTGTATTTGAGTAAAGTAGAAGTACTCAGATCTTGTTCTTGAGTAAAGTAGAAGTACTCAGATCTTGTACTTGAGTAAAGTAGAAGTACTCAGATCTTGTACTTGAGTAAAGTAGAAGTACTCTGATCTTGTACTTGAGTAAAGTAGAAGTACTCAGATCTTGTTCTTGAGTAAAAGTAGAAGTACTCAGATCTTGTACTTGAGTAAAAGTAGAAGTACTCAGATATTGTTCTTGAGTAAAGTAGAAGTACTCAGATCTTGTACTTGAGTAAAAGTAGAAGTACTCAGATCTTGTACTTGAGTAAAAGTAGAAGTACTCAGATCTTGTACTTGAGTAAATTAGAAGTACTCAGGTCTTGTACTTGAGTAAAGTAGAAGTACTCAGATCTTGTACTTGAGTAAATTAGAAGTACTCAGATCTTGTTCTTGAGTAAAAGTAGAAGTACTCAGGTCTTGTACTTGAGTAAAGTAGAAGTACTCTGATATTGTTCTTGAGTAAAGTAGAAGTACTCAGATCTTGTACTTGAGTAAAAGTAGAAGTACTCAGATCTTGTACTTGAGTAAATTAGAAGTACTCAGATCTTGTACTTGAGTAAAGTAGAAGTACTCAGATCTTGTACTTGAGTAAAGTAGAAGTACCAGAGTGTAGGAATACTCTGTCACAGTAAAAGTATTCTAAATGTTCCTCCAGTGAAAGTAGAAAGTACTCTCCTCTAAATGTACTTAAAGTAGTGACAGTAAAAGTAGTCATTGTCTGATTGGTCCATTTCAGAATAATATCTCTGATATGTTTTATAATGATTGATCATTAAAGTGTTCTCAGAGCTGGTAAAGGTGCAGCTAGTTTGAATGCTTTGTATACTGCAGGGTAGCTGCTGGATTTACTGCAGGTGAACTACAGTCTGATTTAAGGGCTGATGATGTTTCAGCTTCTTTAAACCCCTGAACTTGAGTCGAGGGGTTTGAGACTCCGCTGACTCCTCTCCCCACTGCAGCTGCAGCGTGATATAAACTTTGTGCTCTGTTTAGCCTCGGAGAAATAGCTGCTGGATTAGCGAGCGTTACATGGAAAGTTGTGTATTTGACTGGAAAATTCAGCACAGGGTGAGGACTTCATGTCACTGCTGGAATATAAAACACAGATGTGTTAGATTTGATTCTGCAAAGTTCACAAAGCGGCAGGATCTCAAAACCTGTTGCACATAGTTAACCATCAGGTTTTAAAAGAGCAATAACTGCTGACGAATGTAAAATGCACAAGAGAAGAGTCAGACTAACGAGGAACAGCCCGGGGTTTGCATTTGTATTGATGCAAATGACCTTTCATCACTCACAAAACACTAACGGTAATACAAATAACTTGATCCCTGCAGACATACAGCTGTCTGATCACCATTCAGAGAACTTACTGAACTAACGGCACACTTTTCTTTTAATAAATGTGCAAGAAGGACCTTTGTGGGGGTGGTTGTGACAGCTTCTCCTGCTGTTACACAAAAACAAGTAAATAAATAAATAACAACAAGGTGTTTTCTCTTGTAATAAGTACACAAATCTGCCAGTAGACCAAGTGAACCTTTGCTTGGTAAGATATATTGAAACTAGATGGGATATTTAGATAAATTAGATCTTGTAATTATCTGAAACTCTTATTCAACTTGAGTCAGGAGATCTTGTGAAAGAAAATGAGCCAGAAACGCTCAAACGTTTTCTGATGTTAATTTGTGATTTTCCAATCAAAATGTGCTGCTTTCTAAAACAAATAGGATGATCCAGCTTTTACAAATACCTCAGGAGCTTAAAAACCATGTTACATGTCAAAAAACAACAACTCACAATAAGATGTTTTTAAGAGTCTTTAACAAGATGCATTATCCAAACACAAGTCCCTTTATCTCACAGGACTGTTACCTCTTAAGTGATTAAGTCTCATATCAAGAGTAAAGACATATTCCGACTAGAAATTAGAGCAGTTTTTGCACTGTAAAAACCCTTCTTTTTTAACTTCCCACCCCTGTTATTGAGAGGTTTAGCTGCTCGAGCTGGGTTAAAACTTCTTGTAGGAGCCCGTGTTGTGATGAGACGGCCGGTAATGGAGAAACATGGTGTGCCGCTCCACTTCTGTGGCTGCTTTCTCCCGAGTTGAAGGGAAAAAAGCCCCAACACGACCGTCCGTTTGACGTGTCGAGCTGCTGTCAGTCTCTTCAGCGTGATCGTGAAACTCAAACTGGCCTCATTACGGTCATCATCTGGAATAAAGAGCAGTCACTCGGCCACCTGCAGCAGAGAGAGAGCCTCCCGTCTGGACCTCGCAACTCACTTTATTCATCATGCTTTTTATTTATATCCCTCTGCCTTGTTTTTCCTCTCCATCTGCACACCTGAATAAAAATATTTCCCAGCTAGAGTTAGAACTCATAAGGGAACCACAAATTGACCGTGTATTGCAGCCAGGCCGTAGAGATTTATGATGAGTGTGGGCGGGTATGCAGAGGTGCATATTATGGAGCTGAAGGCCTTGAGGATGACGAAGAGGAGTGAAAAAAAAGAGCGTGCAGAGAGAGAGAAAGAAAGGGGAAAATGGCGGGAATGGAATCTGTCTTTGTGGAGTAAATAGTTTTACAGCCTCAGCAAGAAGTGGATACGTTTCCTCTGGTTGTCAGGGCTTTTATTGTGAAAATTACCCACAAAAGGAGTGGAATTGTTGTCTTTCTAAAGCTTAAAGGACTAATAAAGTTTCCTGTTCAGAATACTGAGCCTCTGTTGTTGGTTCCTCATCTACGTTTCTATTATGTTGAATTTACTCTTGTTTAAGGCCTTTATTTTGAAAGGCTAGAACTGAACAAGTTGAGTAACAAAGTGTTGTTTCATAATACGACCCTCCGTGTTGTTCTACACTACGTATGATCATATGTTAGATTATAGGAAAAGAAACATGCACAGAGAAAGAAGAATGACTGTTTTGATGTTTAGGGCTTTTATTGTGAAAATTACCAACAGAGGAGGTTTCCTGTTCAGAATACGGAGCTTCTGTGTTGTTGTATTATCCTCATGTACTCTCCGTTAGTATTATACTGGATGAGTTTGAGTTGGTTTTCAGTAACAAAGTTTAGAAGTTTAAGGCTTTTATTGTGAAAGGCAAGATCTGGACAAGTTGAGTAATGCATTTTCAGTTCAGAATACAGAGTGTCAGTGTTGTTCAGCACTACACAGGATCATATGTTAGATTCTAGGAAAAAAGAGCGTGCGAAGAGAAAGACAAGTGACTATATTTATATGTTTAGGGCTTTTATTTTGAAAGGAAAGGATGAAATCAGTGTTAAAGGACTAATACAGTTTCCTGTTCACAATATGGAGCCTCGAATAGTTGCCATAATCCGAATGTACTCTACCTTTTGATTAAATATTAGATTATAGGCCAAAAAGAGCGTGCAAAGAGAAACAAGAGGGAATATATTGATATGTTTAGGGCTTTTATTGTGAAAGGTGAAAACGAACGGAGTGGATTTGTTATCTTTGTCAAAGTTATAGGATTAATAACCTTTCCTGTTCAGAATACAGGGCCCTTGTGTTGTTGTCATAATCCTCATTTACTCTCTGTTTGTGATTATGATTATATGTTTAGGGCTTTTATTGTGAAATATGAAAACGAAAAGAGGGATCTGTTGGATTTGTAATGGTTAAAAGACGAATACATTTTCCTGTTTTGGTTCAGACTACAGATCCTGTGGTTTGTTGTCATAATCTTCATCTTCTCTACGTTATGAATATATGTTAGATTTTATTATACATAGGGAAATATGATTAAGTATTGTGGGCTTTTATTGTGAAAAATCGGAAAGTGAGTGGATAAGTTGTCTTTCTGAAGGTTCAAAAAGGTTCCTGTCCAGAATAGGAGCTCCTGTTGTTGTCAAGTACTCTATGTTTTGAATCTATGTTAGATTATAGGAGAGAAAGAGCACACATAGAGAGCGAAAAGGCGGGAATGAAAGAGGCCAGACTCTGCCTGCTGTCAGTAGACTGGGTTCCACCTCCATGTTCTTTTCTTTCTCCCAGCAGCTTGATTTGTTTGATTTACTCTCTATCAATCAGCGAGGGGACGCATTTAAACGAATGTGAAGTGTATTTGAGAAAGCTTCTTTATGGCTGTGGCTGTTTGTGTTCTCCTTTTACTTTCCCTGGAAGCAGACCGTGATTAAAACACACGATATAGACGTATTGAGTTTCCTCTGGGATTGGAAGGAATGCAAAATGCATCATAACCATATTATACTAGTTAGGAGCGGTGTGCGATGCCAAGCCTCTGGATACAGGAAAGAGTTTGGTAACACTGAAGGGAACCGAGGCCCACAAAGAGACACAATCCCACAACTGAGACAAACCGAGGACACCGGACACTGTTGGACTGAGTTTGACTCTTCATAGGATATACACTGTACACACTGTACTGAAGCCACATGACAAGTTCTGTCAGACTACTGTAAACTTCTACTTTTGTTCTGGAGTAGGTTTTGACATTGAGTATTTTCACACTGTTAAGTAGTAAGTAAGGACTCTTTAAAGTAGAGACACTACATACTGATATACACCTGAACATCAGCAGGAGAGGACTCTTTAAAGTAGAGACTCTACATACTGATATACACCTGAACATCAGCAGGAGAGGACTCTTTAAAGTAGAGACACTACATACTGATATACACCTGAACATCAGCAGGAGAGGACTCTTTAAAGTAGAGACTCTACTAATATACACCTGAACATCAGCAGGAGAGGACTCTTTAAAGTAGAGACACTACATACTGATATACACCTGAACATCAGCAGGAGAGGACTCTTTAAAGTAGAGACTCTACATACTGATATACACCTGAACATCAGCAGGAGAGGACTCTTTAAAGTAGAGACACTACATACTGATATACACCTGAACATCAGCAGGAGAGGACTCTTTAAAGTAGAGACACTACATACTGATATACACCTGAACATCAGCAGGAGAGGACTCTTTAAAGTAGAGACACTACATACTGATATACACCTGAACATCAGCAGGAGAGGACTCTTTAAAGTAGAGACTCTACATACTGATATACACCTGAACATCAGCAGGAGAGGACTCTTTAAAGTAGAGACACTACATACTGATATACACCTGAACATCAGCAGGAGAGGACTCTTTAAAGTAGAGACACTACATACTGATATACACCTGAACATCAGCAGGAGAGGACTCTTTAAAGTAGAGACACTACATACTGATATACACCTGAACATCAGCAGGAGAGGACTCTTTAAAGTAGAGACACTACATACTGATATACACCTGAACATCAGCAGGAGAGGACTCTTTAAAGTAGAGACACTACATACTGATATACACCTGAACATCAGCAGGAGAGGACTCTTTAAAGTAGAGACACTACATACCAGAAAATAGGCTTTTCAACCAAAAAAACCCTTAAATGTAATTAAAAGTTTTAGATTTTTGGGTTTATCTGGTCAAGAGGTTTGAGTTTTAAAGTATGAGCTATAACGGCATTATCCCAAACGACCAAACAGTTTTTCCCTTTGAAAAGCTTAACAGAGGAAACCCCAAAAAATAAAAAGTGTGTGTGAGCGCCTCAGAATCCGTTTGGCATTTTTGTTGTGAGGGAAGCATGTAGCTGGTGGGACTTCGGCCGGCACAATCCCTGCTCTGTTAAAACAATGCGGCAGTTGTCCTCCCTAACCTAATTACTCCCTCCCGGGGGAGAAAGGCAACAGCACCAAATCCCATAGTTAGGAGCTCTGATCTGGGCCCTGCTGTAAGAAAAGACCTCATTCATTTCCCTCCCTTCTTCTTCCCCAACACACACTTTCAATTTTTTCCTGCGTCTGGGTTTGACCTGATAGACGTAATTATGCTTCAATACATCCTGATCTTTCTCTTCATGTGTGTTTTTCTGGACAATTTATAATACATTGGTGCAGGAATGAGTTATAAAACCAGGAAATGAGTCAGCATGTTAGCACCTCCTGTCCCCTAGCTGGAAGTCAACAGTGTTTTGAATGTGTTTTTAGCCGCCCAACATTAGCCGCCTTTAGCTCAGCGATGGTGAAGTGAAGTCATGTGACCGTGCTGTAGTTCCTTTATAGCGCAACATTAGCCACCTTTAGCTTAGCGGTGGAGACGTGAAGTCATGTGACCGTGCTGTAGTTCCTTTATAGCCCAACATTAGCCTCCTTTAGCTTAGCGGTGGTGACGTGAAGTCATGTGACCGTGCTGTAGTTCCTTTATAGCCCAACATTAGCCGCCTTTAGCTTAGCGGTGGTGACCTGCAGTCATGTGACCGTGCTGTAGTTCCTTTATAGCCCAACATTAGCCACCTTTAGCTTAGCGGTGGAGACGTGAAGTCATGTGACCGTGCTGTAGTTCCTTTATAGCCCAACATTAGCCGCCTTTAGCTTAGCGGTGGTGACGTGAAGTCATGTGACCGTGCTGTAGTTCCTTTATAGCCCAACATTAGCCGCCTTTAGCTTAGCGGTGGTGACGTGAAGTCATTTGACCGTGCTGTAGTTCCTTTATAGCCCAACATTAGCCGCCTTTAGCTTAGCGGTGGAGACGTGCAGTCATTTGACCGTGCTGTAGTTCCTTTATAGCCCAACATTAGCCGCCTTTAGCTTAGCGGTGGAGACGTGAAGTCATTTGACCGTGCTGTAGTTCCTTTATAGCCCAACATTAGCCGCCTTTAGCTTAGCGGTGGAGACGTGCTGTAGTCCCAGTCATTTATTCGTCTGTACTCTGTTACTAACTAATTGTTTTTGGGATTTCAGCTTCTTTCCTCTCTTTTGTTTAAGCTCCGCACCCTCTTGTCTTTCCTCACGTCACTTACTGGCTCATTGTTGGAGTTTAAAAAAACTTTATTACTGTAACTTCAGACGAGGAAGTCCGCTGAGGAAAAGGGGGAAAGGGAAGTGTGTGTCGTGGCGTTCACAGAGGAGAGGAAAGGGTGTTAATGTCTTAATTCTGCGCTCAGCGACCTGTTTGCTTTTGTTTATCCGTGCCTCCTCTCTCGGGGAGATTACAGCAGCCATTGTGTGCAGGCTTGGGAAATAAAGCTGGAAGTTTATACTGGGAGATTGCAGCGCTGGATGTTTGGTGGTTTAGACGTCTGTGTTTGTTTATCTGGAGAAAGAAAACACATTTGTTGTCACTGAGATCTCTAGCAAAGGAGGCCTGTTCATGTAGAGGCATACGAAGAATTACATTTTATATCTGGACGATTAAGTTACTGTACACATTCTGGCTTTTACACAAAAAACATGAACAATGTCACTTAAAGAGCAACTTTTACACTCATTTTTACATAAAATCTTCACATTTAAGCTCCTCAAATGTGAAGATTTGTGCTTTGCTTATTTAAAATTGTCACTTTGATTTTATTTTTCACTATTTTACAAACCAAAAAGTCCATTAATTGACAAAACAGTCATCTTATGCTCAAATATCCACTACTATAAAAGTCACATGGGACGTTTTTCTGAAGTGAGTAGCCTTTATCCTTGTATACCTAACCTTCCTGTTGTCCATCGGCTTAAATTCGACCCGTTTCAAATATTTTTGTGTCTGAATGTGTGTTCAATTTAATCTTATTGCCAATTAAATCCGACTACGGTTTTGCATGAATGAACTCTACTTCCATTTAATGATGTGTTTTATTGAAAAGTACAGGATCTGGAAAGAGCCAAAGTTAACTTACATTTCTAATGCAATACTTTTATTCTCACAGAGAATTTTTTACTGTGTGGTAAACGCATACTTATACTTCATAATATAAGTACTTCTACTGCGTCTAGCTCTGTTCTAATTGGTTAAATTTAACTTTTTGTTTAGTCTGTTTCTCTAATATTAAGAATACCCGACCTCATGTCCTGTACTCGGGGCATATAAGGAGACGGCAGTGTTTGTATATATTTGTGTGTGTGTGTGTGTGTGTGTGTGTGTGTGTGTGTGTGTGTGTGTGTGTGTGTGTGTGTGTGTGTTTGCGTGCGTGTTTCTGGCCCTGCAGTGTTTGTCTAAGGCCCAGCTTTTTTCCTGTGGTTTCTGTGTGTGTGTGTGTGTGTGGGTGTGTGGGTTCGATGTGTCCAGTGTGTGTGTGTGTGTTAACCCGTCACTGTTCATTCGTCGGCCTCCGTATCTTATCTTTACACTTCAGAGATGTGAGGTTTCTGTTCTCCATTAGCTGATGATGATCCTGTTTACTCAGCTCCTGTCATGATGGCCACTTTCCCCTTCATGCTAACAGCTAACAGCTAGCAGTGAGTTTATCAAACACTCACTATGCTTTAGTTCTTCCTCTGGACTTCAAAGGGAGTATTTTTCTTTTCTGTACTTTTACTCCACTACATTATTTAATACCTGTAGTTGCTAGGCAGATTTGGATTAATGATGGTAAATATAATCCCTTAAATCAGACTGTAGTTCACCTGCAGTAAATCCAGCAGCTACCCTGCAGTATACAAAGCCATTCAAACTAGCTGCACCTTTACCAGCTCTGAGAACACTTTAATGATCAATCATTATAAAACATATCAGAGATATTATTCTGAAATGGACCAATCAGACAATGACTACTTTTACTGTCGCTACTTTAAGTACATTTAGAGGAGAGTACTTTCTACTTTCACTGGAGGAACATTTAGAATACTTTCACTGTGACAGAGTATTCCTACACTCTGGTACTTCTACTTTACTCAAGTACAAGACCTGAGTACTTCTACTTTACTCAAGTACAAGATCTGGGTACTTCTACTTTACTCAAGTACAAGACCTGAGTACTTCTACTTTACTCAAGTACAAGACCTGAGTACTTCTACTTTACTCAAGTACAAGATCTGAGTACTTCTACTTTACTCAAGTACAAGATCTGAGTACTTCTACTTTACTCAAGTACAAGACCTGAGTACTTCTACTTTACTCAAGTACAAGACCTGAGTACTTCTACTTTACTCAAGTACAAGATCTGAGTACTTCTACTTTACTCAAGTACAAGATCTGAGTACTTCTACTTTACTCAAGAACAAGATCTGAGTACTTCTACTTTACTCAAGTACAAGATCTGAGTACTTCTACTTTACTCAAGTACAAGACCTGAGTACTTCTACTTTACTCAAGTACAAGACCTGAGTACTTCTACTTTACTCAAGTACAAGATCTGAGTACTTCTACTTTACTCAAGTACAAGATCTGAGTACTTCTACTTTACTCAAGTACAAGATCTGAGTACTTCTACTTTTCGTGTGACGCCGTCAATTTGTTTTCACCACGTTTTGGAGAATCTATATTAAATGAAAAAAGCAGCGACTAACTGTTTGAAAATCTCCCGTTATTCCTTTAGATTCACTTTCTTTCCTCGTCTCCTCCCTCCCGTTCTTTGTCTTTACTCTATTATTTTTGCCAGGCGATGTCCTGCTCTATCAGGACTCCTACAGACAGGAACCAACAAACCTCAGTCAGACACCCACCCCCCCCCCCCCCCACCCCCCCCGGTCAGAGCGCTTTTCACTCAGACCAGCAGCGTCCAGGTTTAATGAACAACTTATGAAGCTCAGTTACTCCGAATGGAAATGATAAAACAGGATATATGGAAGGGAGGCTGTGAGGGGGCCGGGAGGGGGCCGTGCACAGACGTGGAGGGGGAGGCAGTGGGGGTTGTGAGTTTGGGATTGCGGCAGAGCATTTGCATAAAGGGCAGGGCAGTGTGCCCAATGGTGGAAAAGGTTGGCATCACGCCTTTCAGACTGGCAGCGAGGGGAGACTGGAGAGAGAGACAGAAAGGGGGGGGGGGGGGGTAGTCAATAGTGCATCCCTTGTTCAGAAAGAGGAGGTGCCTCGCTGTTGGCAGCAGCACCGGCTAAATCTCCAGTTTGATTGTGTGCTAGATTGGCCCTTTATTTGTCTGATTGCTAAGCGTTCAGTTCAGCATTAGCAGCCCTGCTCCATCGGCAGAGAGCAGGGACGTCTGCAGAAACGCTCCCGTCTCATGCAGAGAGCAGTTCCCTGCAGACGCCCGCTCTCTGCAGTCGGCCGTTCTCTGCAGACGTCCCGCTCTCTGCAACGGAGCTTCTCTGCAGAGGAACATTCCACTCTGCAGACGGAGCCGAGTTCTCTGCAGACGGGCGTTCTGCTGCAGATGTCTGCTCTCTGCAGACGGAGCGTTACTGCAGATGTCCTGCTCTCTGCAGACGGAGCCGTATTTCTGCATTATGTCCTGTTCTCTGCAGACGGAGCGTTCTTGCAGATGTCCTGTTCTCTGCCAGACGGAGCGTTCTCTGCAGATGGCTGCTCTATGCAGACGGAGCGTTCTCTGCAGATGTCCTGCTCTCAGCAGACGGAGCGTTTCTCTGCAGATGTCCCTGCTCTATGCAGACGGAGCGTTCCTGTGAGACGGAGCGTTCTCTGCAGACGGAGCGTTCTCTGCAGACTGAGCGTTCCCACTCTCTGCAGACGGAGCATTCCCGCTCTCTGCAGACGGAGAATTCTCTGCAGACGGAGAGTTCCTGCCTCGACCCTGCTGCACATACGTCTCAGCGTTTATACATCGTCAGGCAGTTTGGGGGGAGTTGTATCATATCTGCACCTTCTCCCTTTATCCGCAACCAAGCAGCTAAGGTCAACGGTCATGTTGATTTAGCTTGATGATGATTCAAATGTGTTACCAGCACTTTGTACCGGGCACATAGACAAACACAGGCCTGGAGACCGAGTGTGTGTATGTGTGTGCGGCTGTGGTTGTGGTGATGTCATGCTCGTAGGGAGTGAAAGGGGCGATTATTTAGGCCTGTTATTTCTGGCTCTGGGTCCATGACGCTGTATATTCTGCAGAGTTTCCCCACATCGTGGCCACCCGCGGACGTAATGACCGCTGAGAGGGTGATGCCGGGAAACGCATCGCCACCGCAGACCTCCCTATCCCTTCTCATTTCAACACTCCGGATGGCTATTAACTGTGGGGATGAGAAGTTGCTCTGTTTGTGCATTAAAGCGACTTAAGCAGGAGTAAAGGGATATTTAACTTCTCACACTGAACACGTTTTATCTTTAAGCCAGATGATTTGTCCAACAGGCAGAGGAAGTGTCTGTTGGACATATTGGTGACTCCCTTTGGCTGTTATCCTTCTATAAACAAACCTGAATAACATATTTGACTTCATGTTCAGGGAATTTTCTAGAAAAAAAAAGTATGAGGCGCCCCCGCCCACTTCCTGGTGTAACTCCTGCATCAGAGCAGGCTGAAAATAATAGTGTCCTCACGTCTTAAAGCTGCTGAGTCATATATTGCACCTCAAACAACAAATAAATCCAGAGCTTCTTTAGAAGAAAGGAGAGTAAAGGAGAGTAAAGAAAGGATCAGAAATCTCAGAAATCTCAGTCTCAGTGTCAGCCTGCTGCCTGCCACTCGTCCCCCGGCAGACCCACCGGACATCCATCCCCTATTTATTCTCCGTAAGCTGTCTCTGCCGTCTGACCAGACCTCTGACCCCATCTCCATATCTCTGGACTCATTAAACCCTTTCTGACCAACAGAGAGATTGTTTCCTGGCATCACTTTAACATTTCACGGGGAAACTTATTCACTGAGAGTCAAACTAAACATTATGTTTTGCTTATTGATGCTCGAGCTCATCATGTGCATCCAAACATCGTTCCGGAAGAGATTTTGGAACATCAGGCTGACATTTTGGTGCCAATCAGGAATATTTCAATACGTTTTGACAGATTGCAGCCGTAAAAACCATGGTATGTTGGTTTCATGGGTCGAAAACCGTGCCTTACTCAAGGATAGTGAGATTAGGCTACCAGAATCTGATAATAATGAGACGGGACCTTTCCGTCTGTCAGGGTTTCCCGTTATAGCTGTGAAAAGATCTTGAATAATGAGAATGGATCTTGTAATTATGAATCAAGTTTGATATTCTTTAAGAACTAGAAGATATTTGATCATGATAACGAGGTATTTCTCTTTGACTAAGAGACGAGACATCGTTGCTTTTGCTTCAGGAAACACAAACCTGTGTTCTGTGTTGATGGTACTGAGAGGAAAACCTTAACCTCAATATCTTGGAAAAGATCTTGTTGTCATCTGAATGAATATAACATCATTAAACATAACTATAGTCATGAGTAAAGTAAGGTTTAGATAGTTTTTAAAATCTTTTTCTCTTAACTTCAGGATTTTTTCTTATGATTAAGAGATTAAACGTCTTTATATTTGCTCTAGGTTGCATGGAACTTATGTCTGTTGCACTTTGTGTCGTTCGATAAAGTGTTGATGGTTCTGAGAGAAAAACCTTTCCCAGAACATCTTGGAAAAGATCTTGTAGTTTTCTGAATAAATCTCATAATTATGAGAGAGGTTAAGATCTGAAGAGACATCTTAGTGTTTTCTTTAGTTTGCATGAAACCTCTTTCTGTTATGTTGTTTCTGATGAGCGAAACACTGTGGACGTGTCACTGCTACAGTTCTGAGGAAATTCAACGAAGCACACCTGGACTTCTGTCCGACCGTCCACCAGTCGTGGCTGTCGGATAAACAGTCGGATGTCTTTGTGCATTAACACCTTCAAAACGGGGAACAATCGCCGGCTGCGCTCGAGTGCTCCTCGGTCTGAAAACACAATGGTGTTGTTGGAGCTCACTTTGCTCTTGCAGCCGTGTGTGTGTGTGTATGTATGTGTGTGTGTGTGTGTGTGTGTGTGTGTGTGTGTGTGTGTGTGTGTGTGTGTGTGTGTGTGTGTGTGTGTGTGTGTGTGTGTGTGTGTGTGTGTGTGTGTGTGTGTGTGTGTGTGTGTGTGTGTGTGTGTGTGTGTGTGTGTGTGTGTGTGTGTGTGTGTGAGAAAGGCTGACTTTGGTATTTCACACTCGTCTCTGAAAGGACGAGCAAAGCCCTACAGCTCTGTTGGGCGGCAAGTTAACACATGAACCTGAAGATCCTTCTCATCGCACGGCGTGTTCAAATGTTTAGTCCCGATAAAGGATCTCTTCATTAGACGGGTTATGGTGCAACACGGCTCTGCTCTGAGTCCGTGGATGAGTCTGTAATTCCCTCTGATGTGTTTCACCCTCGTACATCAAAGGTAATCAAGAAGGACACCTTATATATAACGGCACATTATCTCACTTCATGTCATGTCCGGACATCTTCATCAAAAATGAACGAGCTCCCGTCAAACAGAAATAGAAATGCAGGATCAAAGAGAATGAATTTGTTAAATGCACGTGTCTTGTTTACCGATTACAGAACTGTTTTTTACCGGGGTTGAAAATGAACACCTGCCACCGGCCAAATGCTGCTGAAAGCTGGCTGTAAGTCTGTCTCCTCCAGCAGACTCTTTGGCAGGCTCACTGTTTGGATCTCCGTCCGTGAGGTTATTTTTTCACCGTAAGAGTTTTTTAATTGTTATATTTAAAGATTTGGTATGGTTTTTATTGGCTATTCTTCTGAGGGTTCTGAATACAAACAGAAACAAACACTTTGTGTGCAAGCATAACACTCTAACCCCACAGGAACGTTGTACAGTACACAACATTTACTTTAGAAATGACTGCCCTACATGCAGCAGGGAGTGTACTTTAGATTCATTAAGCTAAATCTTCATTTACTACATATAGGTAAGATATTTGTTAAAGCTATTCCTTCTGAACTCTCTGACATTGTGACCCTGCTGTAGTTCCTTTATAGCCCAACATTAGCCTCCTTTAGCTTAGCGCTGGTGAAGTCAGCTTTAATATTGGCTTTCATTTGACATCATTTTTGCTCAAATGACTGAGAATGTCTGTCTATCACCAACATGGACTCTGCTCTGATGTCGATGCAGTGAAAGCCCACAGCTTCTTGGTCAGTCCGTGGTATCAGCGCTGCTCAGTGTGTGCTGGCAGCAGTGTGAGCAGCAGTGTGTTGGCTGGCACAGTGAGGAAACACACGAGTCATGCCTGCTGAGTCGGCCTGCCCGGGCACGGTCACACACACTTCAGAGAGACGCAGGGCGGCGTCTCCATACGACAGCACATTCTTTATAGACAGAGGCAGAGGTTGAGTGTGTGTGTGTGTGTGTGTGTGCAAGAGCAGGTAATATGCGTCATGAGGCATGCAGGTACACAAAGCCCTAATTTCCTGCAGCAGAATAATGATCCATGCGGCAGTCCTGTGTTCCTGATAGTATTTAGGCAAAAGTATTATCAGTTTCTACCCTCCTGCAAATACTAGATGTGTTTTGCGTGCTGCACAATGTGTGTATGAAGTCTTTAACTTGAACACTTATTGTTTGCATTGAGATCTTTTGAAAGAAAAGCAAATCCGGCTTCAAAAGATCCTCAAAAAACCCGAATCAGATCTTTAAATATTACAATTTAAAGACAAGCGGGAAAATATTTAATCAAGCAAGATACAAAACAATGACTCTGAGAGTCTGTGTACTATGGAGTATATTAGAAACGTATATCATGTTTATGTAAAAGTACCTACAGGTGCTGAATAAATATGCAGTAATTCTCTATTTCCCTCTGAGATGTAGTGGAGTACTAAGAAGTAGAAACGTAAATGACCTCAAAAGGAAGCCGTACTTTTACTTAATAAACTAAGTAACATTCCACGTTTGAATTGACGTCATTGCCCTCATCAATACTGTCGTCTGCATGTTGCAACAGGCCATCAGAGCAGATATTGTTTTATTAAATCTCAATCGTAAAAACAAAACACCCTGGAGGGGATCTCGTTGCTTCCACAGAAGTTTTCTTTGATTTGTTTAAGAACACAAACCCCTCAGTGCGTCTCTCCTGTGGGAGCAGCTCCGGAGGGTTTTACAGGAGTCCTGCACCCAGGCAGCAGAGGCCCCTTTTTTTGGGGCTGGAATGTGCCGTGCGTGCCTCTCAGCTGGCTGGTCCCCCCACCACCACCACCACCACCACCCCCTACCAAAATACAGCAAAAAAAACGCCCCGGCCCGTTAGCACGCAGCCACCGCAAATTGCTTGCAGATTTTTCACATATAGTAACGTGCTGGTTTGTACACTCGGAGAAGTGCAACCAACCGAGTTCTGGGGATCTTTACGCATCACTTGGCCCCCAAAATGACTCAGAGTCGGGGGGCCTAATGTACTTTTTCCATCCTGTCTTTTTCTAATAATCAACAGGGCTTACACGATGCTTTGATTTGAATTTTTCTTGCAACACAGCAGCAAGTATTTAAAGACGGAAAGCAGACATTACATTATAATCACCAAAGACAACATGTTCAAAACCCTTTCACGATCAGAATCAGAATACCTTCATCCGTCCAACAGAGGGGAGATTTACATTTACTACAGCCACAGCAGAGCCAAAGACAGCTGGGAAAAGAGGGGAAAAGCAAACATTCAACCAAATCTTAAAGGTAAAAAATAAGAAGCATTACACAATCCACAAAACACACAACCTGTAAGAGATTTAACATGCATGTAATCCGGGGTTAAACTGCGTGTTTATGTTCAGGATTCACTACAAATTGCTCGCAGATTTTTCACACAGTACCGTGCAAGCAGCCCAGTTCTGTGGATCATCACGCATCACTTGCACCCCCAAAATGACTCAGAGTGGGTGGGGTTCTCTAATGACTGCACTGTCTGTAGAAAATAATCATCCCCTGAATTTGTTTTGTGATTATCATCGGCGTGGACAGGATACTTTGACGGGGATTTTTCTTGCAACACAGCTCAGATCAAGAAGTCGTATATTTTAGGCAAGAAACAATAACTGAAGACAACATGTTCGAGACCCTTTCACGTACATTTAATCCGGGGTTAGCACTCTGTATTTATGCGGAGGATTGACTAGAAATTGCTTGCAGACAACCATCCCAGTTCTGAGAAATGTTATGCATCACTTTCCCCCGAAAATGACTCAGAGTGCGGGGTGTTTGAAGGTACTTTTCCCCTCTGTCTTTCAAATATAATCATGTGTCTATTCCCCTGAAAATCTCACACAACAACATTTCTCTTGGAATTGTTCTTAGCAAAACAGCAGCTCCATCTGCAACATGAACAAGAATGACTCTCATGTCCATGTACCTGTCTTGAAAATAAAAACACGTGCCTGGACCCTGCATGGTTTTAGAAATAACCACACCAGCATCACAGAATCAGAAGATCTCTATTGTCCGACCCTTCTCAGACTTCTCAGGCAATTAAATGCTAATTAAATATACACATTTGACTGCTCAGGACATATGTTGTTGGCAAGCTTTAATTACTGTGCGGTGGCTCGTGCATCGAACCAAATCAAGCTCGAGACATGACGTCTATGGTGTCAGGATTCACTTTGATGCACGAAACCAGGAAACTCACATCCCATCTTCTCGTATGCAGTCCCCTTCATGGCTGTTTCATGAACTATAGGGATGCAGGATTTGTTAAAAAAATAACTAAAGGCTGAAGTTTGGAGTGATTTGATTTGTTTTATCAGAGGGATTGAAAACATTATTCACACTATCATTGAAACACTTTCATTTTTGAATCCTAAAACATAATCGTTCTGTTTAGTTTCACCGAGCCGTGATGTTGTGTTCAGGGTCCTGGAGATCACACGTCAAATTTAAAAGGCTCACAAACAAACTGAACGCGGTGTTTTCAGTTTGGTACTCCTTAGACTTGTTCTCGTCCTATGAGATGTATGTTGTCGGACATATTTTGCTCTTACTGCGATTTCTGTTGTTGCATTATTCCATATTGTGATTTATTGTGCAGCCCTGGTAGAGTTTGATATAATATGAGACCAGTTTTAGGTTCAAATATCCACAGAAATTAAGCATTCTAGCATCGAGTCAATCTGCATCTCCCCCCCTCCCCCCTGCTCTGGCTCCGAGCCGGGGTTGGGATCCGTCCGGGGTCAGAGACACTGGGCCGGGCAAGAGAGGACGGAGCAGAGGGCCCGGCGGCTCCGAGGCCCTCGGGTCAGGCCGACCGGCGTTTAATTGGTCTAACGAGAGGCAGCGTCTGATAGGTCAGGAACACGGGGCGGAGAGGGCCTGCTGCAGGGCATTGTGGGTCAGGAACGGAGAGGCCGTGGAACTGGTTTTGAGTTAAAGATGTTTATAGGTGGTGTGGGAAACTTTTCAAAGGGTTAACATCAATTCAGTTCTGGTTTTTGGCTTCATTTGGACTCCGCTGTTTCTCGTAGATGAATGTAATGAAGTAGAATGTGTACGTGAGTAAAGAGCACTTTTACTTTTGGTACCATAAGTTTATTTTGAAGTATTTTAAGTACAAATCTTTAAGGAGGTACTTGTCCCACCATTGCCTGAATAAAAAACGAAAGAGATACCTCTATCTAATATCACAGGGTTTCATTTATTTGATTTGAATGCATTTTACATTTAAACTGTTCATTTTGATGCAAAAATATCGAGTATTTCACAATAAAGAAGCTGAAAATGAGCAATTCAATAACAATAGTGTGTCTAAATAATACAAATAAATAACATACATTGCTTTTTATGATAAGCAGGCAGTAGAATACGGTGATTCAGAGTTGAAAAACACCCCAGATTATTACCTATTTTAAACGACAGCCCCTCCTCTGTTGTATTACGGAGTTTGGCAGAGCACTAATGAAGCAAACTGTTTTTTCCCGGAGTAAAAAAGCCTTTTCTCTCCTCCTGAAAGAGTTAATCTGAAGTTGGCAGCCAACTCTCGCTCAGACGTGCAGAGAATTAAAAAATAAAAAGGCTTCAAAATCATTTCTTTTGTCTGTGTTTAAATCGAGCGTCACATTTCCAACACGAAATCGACGCTTTTTGCAACAGAACAAAAATCCCAATCATACAAACACCATAACGGAATAATAATTAAGCCTAGGTAATTAAGCTACTCGTTTGAAATAGGCTTGATTTTTGGTGTGTTTTTAATAAGAGAACAAGACCAAAAAAGGCCCTGACTTTAACGCACATCATATGTAATACCTCTCCATCCGTGCTCCGGGTCATCCAAGGCCTTGCTCGGGGAAAGCTCGCCCCTTCAGTCGGTAGAAAAACATTTTCAATACATGTTTCCATGCGTTTCGTTTGAATTGACGTCGGGTTTTAGTGACGGTGTCGATGCCAGCCAGCCTTTTTTTTATTTCCATGTTATTCCTGGCTCCCTGCGTCCATGAGGTCTCTGTTTAAGAAGTATTCATATTTCAAGACGAAAGAGCGACGGGGGGAAAAGAGGAAAAGCGAGGGCGCATTTTTAATTGTTTGGCTGAGTTTTCCCGGTCTTATTAACGGATCATATGTGTGGGAATCGAGCAGAGAGGGAAGTCTATTAGAGAGGGCATTCATTTATATTTCACAGGCCCTGGATGAACTTTTATTTATGAGACTTCTACGGTCAAAATATAAAACACCGGAAATGCATTTTTTTGTTTGTGGGTCACACGAACGTATATCTCGCACATTTCATTAAGGAAACAGCGACAGCTGATTGATAAACAACCCGGGGTAAAGCAGGAGGCCGTCATTTAGTATCCAGGTGAGATTACTGCTGCTTTGACTGCATAAAGAACATGTTAACAAAGCCTCAGTGAGACAGAGGAGACACAACGTCACCCACTGAGGCTCTTCTCCTGCCTCCAGAAACAATCTGCATAACACTTATTCCGGGATGCTTTTACTCCCTTTCTCCTGCTTGGGGAAGGCAAGCAGCATAGCTAAGGAAAATGACTTAAAACCCCTTGTAGTCAAACTCCAGTGACATGTGAATGCTGCTTTATTTGCATTTTGGCAGGGTCACCCAGAGAGACTGAATGTGTGCTGAGAGGCAGACAGGAAACGCTTCCAAGTGCCAGCTAAGTTCTTTAGGTGGATAAAAAAAATACTCCGATCCTTTATTTAAGTAAAAGTAGATCTGTAAATACTCCAATACTCCCTTAAGTAGAGAAACATACGTAGTATTAGCTAAAGTGTAATTGAGGTCTCAAAATGAAAGGAGTGGCTCCTTCCACAGTATTATAATATGAATACTGGAAAATACATTTAGGATGTAGTTTGTCAGTTTGAGATACTTTCATTGTAATCGAGTGCATGTCTTTATGTAAAATGAGATCAATTAGGAAACAAAGTGTGATTTTGACGCCTGAAATTAATTATAGACGAGCATAACAGAGAAAGGTCAAATGAGCACCTAATTATAGTTCTTGAGTAGATGTACCTTCCACAACTGGTGTTGCAGGTGGTGATGGGAACAGAACTATATTTAACTATCTTCTCACTCTCTCACACACACACACACACACACACACACACACACACACACACACACACACACACACACACACACACACACACACACACACCACGGTGAGCATTCCTTTGTGTGGAAGTGTGTGTGAACAGATGATGGCTGCCAGTCGGTGTTTCGTTCGGCTGATGGCAGCACGATGAAGCTGAAACACTCTTCTGTTTGTCGTGAGGCTGGGATGTTTGTCAGTGAGAGAGTAGAGTCTTTAGTGTGTGTGTGTGTGTGTGTGTGTTTGTGCATTGTTCCCATAATGTCGCTTTGATTAAGCGAGAAGGTCAATCACCTCGGTCGTTATTTAAAGACTTACCTTGGCATAAGCTCGGGCTTTTCTTTTTGGCCTCGTAGCTGAAATATTTACCATCGGTCCGAGGCGAGGAGTGATCAGATCTGTGCGGTTCGTCGGTGCTTCGAAATGACGGTAACGACTGGCTGTTCATCAAAATAAGTGCCAGTGAATGTTCTGTCGTTGGAACAATTGGGCTGCTAGTTCAATCAGTCTGTCCATTATCTTATGTTTTAATCTGTTGGTGCTTTGGTCTATCAAATATCATAAAGGTCTGAAAGAGGCTGTCCTCAAATGTCCCGTTTCATCCACGACTCAAAGATATTTAGTCTGCTGGAGGAAACAACCCAGAAAATATTCACATTCAAGGAGCTCGAGACCGAGGATTGTAAAGTTGTTCCTTACTTGAAGCCAAATAATGGATTATCAATTAATGGACCAATCTTTGAAGAGGGGAGCCATCTTTGCTTGTTTTGTGACCATCCCTCTTCAACCGACACTCAGTTTGGTTTTGGCGAAGGAAAGCTCTGACTCCAAGAAACCATTTTGCTGTTTTGCTTCAAGATCGATCGATAATTCAAATAGTTCCAGGGGAAGTTTCTGTCGATGGACAAATCCCTCTGCTGTTTTATTCCCGCTTAATCTGTCCAGTAATTTCTTTATTAATTGGTTTATTAGTTAGTCCCAATTAACTGTCATAAAGGAGTTAAAAAATCATATTTTCAAGGCCCGTAAAATAGTCAAAAATTCACTGAATTTAGGGACGGGTGAACATGCTGTTTTAGCATTAACAAACTCCTCCTGGGATTTTATTCGATTGACTTCAGATTTGCTCAGAAGCATCTCAACACCTGACAGAGAATCATACAAATTAAAATCCTGAGTTCAATTATTTCCATTAATCGGTGTTGGTTTGTGGTTTGGTCGACAACATTTCAAAGCGCTAAATTAGGTCCTTGAATGTCTCATTTTGTCCACAACTCAAAGATCTTCAGTTTGCTAGGAGTAAAGGAGTAAAGAAACTGGAAAATAATCACATCAAGCTGGAGGTGAATCATTTTGACTTTATTCTTTAAAGGTGACGGTCGACAACCAATCGATTCATCTTCAAACCAACCAATCGATTGGCAAGATAGTTGGAAATGAATATAACGGTTGAGAAGTTATCTCTGCATCTCTGCTAGGGTGCCATGTTTGAGTTGTGACAGTCTAAATCTAAATTAATACTCAGTTTCGTATCATTCGAGGCAACGGAAAGCATCAAATCCTCTTTTCTAGGAACTCGAAACTGCTGTTTTTGCTTGAAAAATGACCAACAATTTAGTGGATTATCCAAACTGTTTCTGTTCTTCGACTAAAAGGTTTCACTATTCTTATCCCAGATGAAACTACCCATTATCTTTCTCAGTTTGTATTGGTTAGTGGTGAGATCACATCCTGCAGTGTCTTCTTTTGTCTACAACTCTGTCCTAAAGAAACCAGTTCACATTTCACCGCTGACAGCTGATCGATTCATCTTTGTGTATCGACCAGGGTCTTTGAATGCAACCCTTAGCCCAACCTCATTCAATTGTTACTTTGGTTTTATTCATGCCAAAGGAAAGCAGCAAATTCACATTGATGGGAAGCGGAAATCAGACGCTGGTTTGGTATTTTTGCTTAAAAGATTTGTCGATTATCCAAATATTTGCAGTTTGTTTTTTGTTTGATCGACCATAGCGATCGGCTCTACACCCCCCACTCCATTCATTCTATCTGGATCGAGTCCTAGATGATATCGTAGAGGTTTGCCGTCTTGTTTTGACCTCCTCTCTCTGTTGGGAGCCTCTTCGCTGTGATTCAGCAGCACTTTAGCTCCCAGACTCTCTGTCGGTGTGGCAGGTGCGACTCTGAATGACATGACACCGCGATGAGGCAACATGGCAGCCGTCGCCAAAACCCTTTCAGTGGGGGGGACGTTGTTCCGAAGACATACCGCAAATTTGGGTTTCAGATTTTGTGGGAGACGTCAGTGACCGTTTTATGTGACGATCGATCCACTTCCCTCCTTCGCCGAGACCCTCAGACCTCTGAATCATGTCGTCAGCGGTGTGTGTGAGCGGCGCCTCTTTGTTTGCGCTGGTAAACCCACGAGCAGCTGCCGGTGGCGGGGTCTGCAGGGAAGCTGTGTGTCCTCTCTCTGCCATCCTCTGCCAAGGTGGCATTATGCAAGGGGGAGAAAGAGAGGGGGGAGAAAGGGAGAGGGGGGAGGCGATAGTAAAGATGGAGGCGGCTGCAGGAGAGGACGTGCTCCCTTGAACTTTGCCTCTGTGTCAGGGTGGAACTTGTCGATTTGGCAAATTGTGCAACGTCGGACAAGGCTGCTGCTCTCTCTTACACTTCCACCTGCTCTCCCCCCTCTTTATCTCCCACCACTACACCCAACCCACCCCCCTCTCTCTCTCCTCTTTCTCTTTTCCCTCCCTTTCAGCTCTTGAAGCTAACGCATTGGCTGGGCTACAGGCGTCTTGTTGCCAAATAGGTGGGCCTTATACTGGCGTTGGCAGCGGCTCAAGCAATGGTTAGGGAAAGAGCGCGGAGAGGACGAGAGACGGCGAGCGGGAGGCAGAAAGGGAGAGAGAGAGAGTTGGAGAGAAAAGGGGAAAAAAGAAGCGGCACTCGGCTCTGCCAGCGGTCGTATTCGCTCGTCCAACATTGATTCGGCTCTCTGGTTTTTTTTTTCCCTATTCTGCTCTCCCTGGCCCCCCCATCTGTGTGTGTGTGTGTGTGTGTGTGTGTGAGTGTGTGTGAGTCTTGCGCCGGGCCCAGGGATCAGAACAGACACCACTTACACTTTGCCAAGGATTTTTTTTTTTTTTTGTCAAGGTTCATTTTTTGTGTGTGTGTGTTTTTGAAAGCACAAAGGACTGTTTTATTTTAAGTTTAAAAAAAAAGTAATTTCAAAAACAGTGCACTCTATTTTTAATCGACACGTTTTTATCTTTTTGGGTGTTTTTGTGAGTAATGAGCTGCTGGCTCTGATCCCATCGCAGTGAATGTTTCCTCGTCCGTTTAGTTTTTTTAATTCCTGGTTTCTAAACTTTGCCCCGGTGTTTTTTCTCTGAGCAGCATATTCTGCTAATTATTTTTTACAACCTCCCCAAGTTTTTTTTTTCTTTCTTCCATCCACTAATTCTCCACAGCGTGCCAAAGCAGCGTTTACATTGGGGAGCGCGGGAGGAGGAAAAAAAAACTGGTGCAGGAGATTTTTTTTCACTTTAAACGCCGTGCCAAATTTATGATGAGAGTGCAAAATGGTAACTACCAGGCCGTCTGTCTTCCTGTAGCCGTGTGGTTTTCTGTGGTGATTTGTGCCTGCGTTCAGTGTGTTGTGGAAATGTGAGTCTGGTTGCAGCTCCCTCTGCATGGTAGCTCAGATAGGAAATGGTATGGCTGATCTGTTAGCGGCACATTTCAACAGTGGTCTCGTGGCGGCAAAGCTTGGCGGTGGGGAGCGTCCGGTGTGCGGCCCCCCTGGCACGGGAGCGCTGTGGCGAGATCTGGGCTTTGTTGCCCAGAGATATGTAGTGAAGGTATTACGGAGCAGCAGAATAACTTTCTCTTTTAGCGGCAGGAAACTGGGAGCGCAACTTGGCTCAGCTTTCCCGTTTCCAGTTCATGCATTCTGTGTCGTCCTGAATATCCTCTTTTATTTATTTATGAAAGAGGAGGCTTTGCATTTCACTGTTGGGATGAATGTTCTTGCTAATTGCTGTTTACCTTTCATTTTCAATTAGATTGTTGAATGAATTTAGTTCATTTGAATTAACACGTTTTATTTGTTCGTAATATTTGAACGTATTTTTCTAAATGTATTTTAAAGTGAATTGCTTTATTTTCTAACACGTTTAATTTATGTTTAATAATTGTTAAAAATGATAAAGTGTTTTGACATTTTTAAAGAGATTATATTTAAATGGCTTTTTTTGGAATGTAATGAATATTTTTTTAATGAATATGCATTTTGAATAATTTACAATCAATAACCATATATACTTTTAATCATCACATATTGAGTAAATGATCACTATCGCCTCCTTTGAATTTAAATTGTTTTAAAAGCTTAATTTAAATATTTGCTGTCTTTCAAAATAAAAGCCGTTCTTTTTTTCTGACACCACCTCTCCCTCTCTGCTCAGGATGAATTTCACCCCTTCATCGAGGCCCTCCTGCCCCATGTCCGTGCCTTCTCCTACACCTGGTTCAACCTGCAGGCCCGCAAGCGCAAGTACTTCAAGAAGCACGAGAAGAGGATGACGAAGGACGAAGAGCGCGCGGTGAAGGACGAGCTGCTGGGAGAGAAGCCGGAGATCAAGCAGAAGTGGGCGTCGCGCCTGCTGGCCAAACTCCGCAAGGACATCCGGCCCGAGTTCAGAGAGGACTTTGTGCTCACCATCACGGGGAAGAAGCCCCCCTGCTGCGTGCTGTCCAACCCCGACCAGAAGGGCAAGATCCGCCGCATCGACTGCCTGCGCCAGGCCGACAAGGTGTGGCGCCTGGACCTGGTGATGGTCATCCTGTTCAAGGGCAGCCCGCTGGAGAGCACGGACGGGGAGCGGCTGGTCAAGTCGCCGCAGTGCTCCAACCACGGCCTGTGCGTCCAGCCGCATCACATCGGGGTCGCCGTCAAGGAGCTGGACCTCTACCTGGCCTACTTTGTCCACTCGCCAGGTGAGTGTCGGAGGCAACACACACACATTCAGGAGTGAGCCCACACTGGCGCAGACAAAAGGCTGAAACCAGGACGAAGTAGAGAGGCAACACATGAAATAAAATAAGTTCACACACACTTTGGGAAACGGGCAGCGAAGTCCTTTTTTTGTCTCACAGCGGGGGAACGTCAGCCAAGACAAAAGGCAGACGTAGAGGCGAGCGCACGCTGATGGAACAGAAATAGAAAAACTCAAATATAGTTGATTATTAAAACACTCTGAATTGAAGATGTGAGTAATCCGTTTGCAGAATGAATCTTTATTACACTTTTATTATTCAGTCTTTATCACACACACAGTTCATCAACGCATAAAAATACAGAGGATCATTAGGACTGTAGTGCTACATACACACACACACACACACACACACACACATACACACACACACACACACACACACACACACACACACACACACACACACACACACACACACACACACTACATGTTGTTTATGAGATCATTTGTCACACACTTTATTCATTAATCAGGATAACTGCGAGGACATTGGCTCAGGATCTAGAATAAAACACACTTCTGGTGGATGTTTGTTTTTTTGTGTTTCTCCGTGACTCAGTGAGTTTGAAGTGTGTGTGTTTACCTCCGGTGTGTGTGCGTTCGAACATTTGTTCAAGTACTTTGTGTGCAAATTTGTCTAAATCCAAATGTGCATGTTCCCCGCTGCCATCGGCAAACAAAAGCATCTGCAAACCTGCTTGTGTGTGTGTGTGTGTGTGTGTGTGTGTGTGTGTGTGTGTGTGTGTGTGTGTGTGTGTGTGTGTGTGTGTGTGTGTGTGTGTGTGTGTGTGTGTGTGTGTGTGTGTGTGTGTGTGTGTGTGTGTGTGTGTGTGTGTGTGTGTGTGTGTGTGTGTGTGTGTCTGTGGTGGTCTGGAGAGTGCAGTGACAGCTGGCCCAGGCCCAGGTAGTTTAGGACACACACACACACACGCTGTTTGTTTTCGAGATGTTTTTATTTGTCCGTGTTCGCCTCACGTGTTTCCTGCTCTGACCGTTAAAATAGTCTCATGTTTTCGGAGGAAAACTGGACGGCCATAGGAGAGGGAATATTAGGTCTGTTCGAAGAAAGTATTTATTTTTCCTTTGAGGAAGGAGGATTCTTCGTCTCAGTAAAAGCAAATGTAAAAATGTTGAAGCTAAATAACCAGAAGTGTTTTCAATAATGAACCTTATTTCTTAATGCTGAACATGGGAAACGTCTTCCATTTAAAACATGAAGCTTATATTTATCATGGAGTTACTATTTAAATGATTTATTATTCCTCCTTTTGATTTGTTTCAGGGTGGGCAGTTTTAATGTCCTTCTGTTTTTGATTATCTTTTGCAGCCGTATGAATAACACTTAAAGCTCATGGAGATCTAAAATAATGACAAGAAAAAACGAGTAAAAGTCTCCATGGGTCAGGTGTCTGCAGGTGGATTCATGTGACCTCCTCCTCCTCCTCCTCCTCTTCCACAATGCACCGAGGTCGACGGTAGCTCAGACTAACTCCTGGGGAGGAAAACCCCTCAGAGTCACTGCTCTCTGACTGACGTGTGGCTGTGTGTCACTTCTTCCCTTCTTACGTTATCAAATTAATATTCAGTATTTGTAACAAAGTCCGGAAAAACCGTCCAATAAAAACTCACCGCTCGTCTGATCGCTGAGTGTCCTGCAGGGTTAACCTGGGGATTCACACAGACAGTGGCTCCTTTCTAACCTTTACGGGGGGGTTAGGGTTATTCTCAGCTCCACATGCAGGTGTGTGTGTGTGTGTGTGTGTGTGTGTGTGTGTGTGTGTGTGTGTGTGTGTGTGTGTGTGTCTTTGCGGAAGCGATCGGTTGCCAGAGGCCTGATGATTGGACCGTCGTCGCCCCCCTGTCACTGCTCCTGTCCCGCTGTCACCACCTGTGGGAGGGGTGTGAGTGGCTGAGTGGGCTGGGTGAGGGGGAGGGTTTCGAGCAGTGTGATTGACAGAATGATGAGACCCCCCCCCCCACACACACACACACACACACACACACACACACACACCCCAACCCCCACTGTGTAGGATGCGTCTCTGCTTTTGTCCAATTATAGACAGGGAACGCTCCACTGACACTCGTGCTCCTATTGGCTAGTGCTTCAACACATTGTACGTGATTGGCTAAGGGGCGGGACATCTATAAACTGGTTGACCAATCACAACAGAGCCGGCCAGCTAACCAATCAGAGCAGACTGGGCTCTGGTTTCACACAGAGGGTGAAAAGAGGTCATGCAGTATGAGAAGAGCTTTTTGAACATTAAAGAGACACACACACACACAGACACACACACACACACACTGCAGCTCGACCCTAAAGGTTCCTCCTCTCTCCACACCGACCCGAGCCTGTGATGATTCTGAGATAATGGTTCAGGGCTGTGCAGGAAGTGAAGATCTCATCCTTTGATCACATGTCTGAGTCTGGCTCCACCTCCAGACCGGGGTCATATGTGTGTGTGTGTGTGTGTGTGTGTCCGCTGAACGGTTCCAGCATTACTCATGTTTGGACCCGCCTCTCACAGCTTTCATGAGTTAGGGTAGAAGATGTCTTTCGGCCTCTGAGACGTTTATTTAGCCGTCAGCTTCACAAACGGCCGGGAGACTCCGGTTTAATGGAGGAGAAACAAAGAGAGAGACGGACCCAACGTCTTATCTGCCGCCGCCAATATCCTGCGCCTCAAAGGGAGGAACCTTATCAGGCGGTGACATGATGAAGAGGAGGCCTTCGTCCTTTACACACCAAAACAATTGAATAATAAAACCCCTGAAAATTGGGTTTCAAGCCAATAAATTACATACAAAATAAATGTCAAAATGATCTTTAATAAAATAAAATGTCCAATAAAAATAAATAAATATAAAAATAATTAGTTAAATTAAGTCAAAATAAAATAAAATAAAAGATGAAATATTTACAGAAACACAAGAAATTAAATTATGCAATAAAATAAATACATATTTCAAGAAACATTTCAAATGAAACCAAGATGTAAAAATGAGAGGTGGTTTAAAGAGGGGGCCGTGATGGGGCCAATACTTTAATGCAGGAAGAAGGAGATTTTAACATTTGCAGTTTAGTATAAAGTCAGAGCGCCTTACCGTTACTGGTGTTTGACTTAGTTTGTTCTTTTACTTCTTTGTTACTTTGGCCCAAAATACAGAACAGTTCAATACATTTGGGGTAATAAATACATGAATGATGCACACACTCTGCTTTTATCTCATGTGTTAATATTTGTTCCATGACATCACTGAAGGAAAAAAGCAAATGTTGACTTTGGCTCAGCAACTTCGTAATTTACACAAATTGCATTATCATATATTTATTCTTTTGGAGGGGGGGGGGGGGGGTCCAAGCTCCATGTTACAGTATAGAACATCAGAAATCATTTGGACCCTGAAAATAATGCTATCCTGGCTTCAAGCTCAGCACAGCAGGGAGTCTACACCTCTGAAAACACACAGTGAGAACCCACCGGTCCTTGGTCGCTAAAACCAAATAAAATACCAAATGACATCATGTGAGCGTCACAAGATTTGGCTCATGTGAAGCGTGTGTTCCTGCAGGACTCTTGCTTAGTGGCGGTGGTGGCAAAGTCCATAGGGACTTGGCCCGGGAACTGGAAGGTCACCAGTTCAAGTCCCCGAAAGACCAAGTGGTGTCCCTGAGCAAGGCACCGTACATATGGCTGCCCGCTGCCCCTAACACTAGGATGGGTCAAATGCAGAATGTAAAATTTCCCCTCTGTGGGACCAGTAAGGGTTCCTTCTTCTTCCTTCATGGCTGATGGGACTTGCTTCTTGGCGCTTGAGTTTGATGGGAGGTAGTGTAGAAAGATAAGATGTACTTTATTGATCCCAATTTGGGAAATGTTTGCAGCAGCACAAAAGACAAGGCCTTGAACATTAGAGAAAATAAAAGACTAGAAATCAACAACTTCAAATCTAAACTTCTCCACAGAAATAAAATAGCATTAAGAAAGTATAAGATATACATGTTGATGTTCAGAAAAACACACCTGTTAGATATCCTGGATCAAAATGGTGGAACGAGCTCCCGATTGTTGTCAGGTAGATTTCACTTCTTCCATCGCTGATTGAAATCCTCTGGTCTCCATCGCTTTGCCCAATAAAGAAATGTCACTTCTGGTGAGTAGGACTTAGAAAGGGTCCTCTTATTAGAAGATAATGGACCTGCAGGAGTTTCTTCACGGTTGATTGTGCGTGTTCTAAGTCTCTTTGGATAAAAGCGTCACTTTTTAAAGATGCAATTTGTTGAAAATGGTCTGAAATCTAGCGAGCACAAAGAAATGCAATCTGGAGAACAGTTTGTTCGCTTTGGACAAATGTGACACGTTTAAGCTTTGAATAGAAAACAGAAAAGCAAACATGGCTCAGAATCAGAGGGGACATTTACAGCCGCTTCTTCTGGTCCAACAGTTCCTTTCCCTGTCTGGTAACTTCATAAACAACATGGCAGCACAAGCACCCCCAGTTCTTGATAAAACATCTGCTCTTTAGCTCCTCTTTGCCGCTTTGGTTGGACGCATTTTCTTGGACATGGAGTAGAATCGTTGGAAGATTGAAGCGTCGTCTTTAGGTCTTGCTCACATATCATTAGCCTTCGTAACTGGAGTGTTGCATGCTGGGATACACCAGTTGTTGTTGTTTGTATCTGAAAGAAGTGTTGCTCATGGCTTCAGCCGAATGAAAAGTGATGCAGAGGAGCAGGAACTCTGTCGGCCTGCAGCTGCGGAGTGTTTGCAGGAGAAGGAAAGATGATTAAAAGTTAACGAACATCTCTCTGGTCTCGTCTCGGCTGTTGTGCAGAGTGATTGGAGAGGGAGGGGGGGGGGGTTCTGGACGGAGAGTCTGGCACCGGTCGGTAACCCGGGCCGACGGAGAAACAGAGGGAGCCACATTCATCTGGTGTGAAGAACACGTCCAGCGGAAACTTCCCGACGCTTTGTTGTCGTTTGTGGCCAATAAAGTTTGAGCCCCCTCTTTGTGACGCTTTTTAAAAACGCTCCGAGGCCCCGGCTTGGCCCGCTTTCAGAGAGAGTGTGTGTGTGTGTGTCGTAAGAGCAGGGAGTGTGTGGAGTGTAAGGAGTCGCTGGTAGACGGATTATTCCAGCAGCTTCCAACCAAATCTGTGAACTCCGACGCTCCGACGACCGGCCTCTTCCCCGCTCCGGAGGTCCGAGCGCTGCTTCACACTCCCTGTAATTATCCAGTTTAGTGAGTCACTCCAGAGCCGATACACCGGGCCCTGAGTGTGTGATTGAATTCACGTCTCGTTTGAAACAAAGGTCAGGTCTCAGCTCGGCAAATTAGAAAAGTTCCTCGCAGCAGAAACACGGATTAGCTTTATTTCCCAATTTCACTGTACGCTGGGTTTTAATTATTTATGTAATTAAGGTTAATAAACAAATGTTATGGTGTCTCTTTTTAGCAATTAAGCAGCTCCGCTCTCTGTTTCTACACTTGGATTCAAACAAATGGATTCAAGAAATGAGCTCTATTAACCATTAAAGCAACATTAATGATACGTTAAATACACCTGATAAAATAAATAGGCCTTTTATCAATTAAGAAAGGACTGCAAATATTCATTTCCCCTCAATTTCCGCCTTTTATTTTCCGTTAATGATTATAATAAGCATTAAAAGGACATTTCTGATATAGTAAACACATGCAATCATTAACAAATTAGTGCATTTATTCATTTATTGAATTTCTAAATGGGTTTTTCTCAAAGGTGCACATTGTCTCTTCAGTTCCCGTGTGTTATTCTTGCTCTCTGATCCAGTTTCAGTGAATCTGCAGGAGTTTTCTCTGTCGGAACGCCAGGACCGAAATCTGTCTGTTCCCTTACAAACATACGTACCTCGGTACAGGAGAGGGAGGGGGGGCTGGCTTTCCATTTCCCTGAGCCGACGGCAAAAAGGAAAGCAGAGGAGGAAATGTAGAGAGAAAGCCGAACGTCTTTTCTGGGTCGCGTCCCAAACAGCATATTCTGATTGGTCGGTTCGCGCCTCGTCCAGTGGAGCAGAGCCGGGAACGCCGCCCTGTGATCGGGAACGCAGTTTCCATACGGGACTGGAAACCCCTCCGTCTCTGTGTGTATTTAAAAAATACATCATCACCATCAACAAATAAAACCCCTGAACTCTGAGTTTCAAACCAAATGTCAAACATCACATTTCAGATGTGATGTTTGATCCCAGGCGTGGAATAAAAAGTCCAATGCATATTTATTTATTTCAGTCAAGTGAAATGTGCGATACAATATAAAAAACTCATATTTATACAAACATAAGATAATAATACATATAAACAAATACTTTCAGAGAACATTTTCAATCAAATGTAAATATTTAATAAAGAGGTTAAATTATAAATGTGCAATTCATGTCAAATAAAATAAAGAATATATATTTGCATAAACACAGGAATTTAAGTGAAGAAAAATAAATATATAATGGATAATAAACTACATTTAAAAAATAGAATTAAGTAGAATTAAGAATAAATAAAAATATATCAATAAAATTAAAGAGTCAATTATTCCTCCTGTAATAAATATCTGCTGTTTGAGTTACATTTATTTAATGTAAAAGGAGGGAATAAAGATGATGCAAAAACCCCATGCTGCAAACAAAGAGGTGGTGGTGTGTGTGTGTGTGTGGGGAGGGGGGGGGGGGATTTTGAGGCTGGAGGGGGGCTGGTTGGCAGCGTTTCTCCTCGGCTCGTTCAGGAGCTGCCAGCTTTCCAACCATCAGAGTCTCTGCCAGCTCCTGATCCTTTCTCCTCTCATTTTAACGCCCCCCCCCCCCTCGCGCCCCCCCATTTTTAACATATATATATATCTGTGTTCTCGCCTCACGTCCCTCAACGCCCCGCCGGCGTCTTTACATTACGTCTTCTTTTACGACACCTTGAATAAAGCGGTTTCCCAGACCCAAATATAAAGGGTATTTTCCAGCAGCGAGGGTCGGTGCCGTGGTGGATTCAGGTCCATGACAAAATGGAGGAGAAAGCGGCGCTCCTGTCCAATCAGATGAGGCTTTATACTCTATCTCCATAATATGCTGAGTGTTTGAACATCTCTTTCCATTCCCCACGACCCGTAGGCCTACAGCTTTTACTCTACTCTAGGGTATTTCATTTAGACTTATGTGTACATGATCTTTGCAAAAGCACTATTTTACCTTCCTATATTGTTGAGAGGAGACTTTGTTTTCCAACATCTAGGCTGCAGCTTTTGAGCATACGACAAACTAAGGTGTTAAATATAATGAATATACGGGGAGGGGGATTTCATACGTAGACTTTCTTTCTGAAACATGGCTGGATGATTTGTGTTTTACGCAGACCTAATTTCTGAATGCTTTTGCCAAATGTCTTCAAAGGAAGGAAAAGGTAGTCCGGATTAAGGACGGGGATTCCTTTGTTTTTACATGAGGAGATGTGGGGACACAATGGCTGTTGTTGTATTCACGTCTTTACTGGACTTTCATTGCAGTGATAATCATTGTCGTATCACATAAATAGAGCATTTCAAATACCCTGAGCGTCAACGCCGTACAATATACAGCACATTATCAAAAGTGTGATGCAGTCCGAGTGAATGATGTGGTGATAAATACTAACTAAACGAGGAAAACATTTAAATATAAGGAAATAAAAACACAGAGAAGAAATAATGCATTCATAAAAAAAGGAAAACAAAACAACTGACTAAAAAAATAAAAAGGTCAGTGACAAAATAAATCAACAACGTTTAAAGAACCCCCAACATGTGGCAGGTCTGCAGCTGTGGTTATTTATTTCAGACTAAAAGCTGAATTCTTAGTCAGAAAATCACATTTCTCTGCCAATTATCACTGGAAAGTTTAGCAAGTAATTCAAAGTGAAGGGAACACGGAGCATCTGTTTTTTTGTCCTTAATCATCGTCATTTTTTGGGTCAGCAACATCGGAGAGGTTAAAGGGTGGAGGTAAAGGGGGATGAGACGAGTAAATGTGGGTTGGATTTGAACTCATCATATTCCAGGCTATAGTAAATAAAGTGCTGGATCCTGTAGAACAAGTTCCTTCTTTTATTAGAGATGAGTTTTGGGTCATCAGTTTTGGACAGGTTAAAAGGTGGAGGTAAAGGGTAATGAGACGCTTAAATCTGAACCCTGGTCCTCTACAGCGGGGCCTGACTGACGGCTTTAGAGTGAATAAACGTCATGTTTTGTTCATCATTCTCGGGCCCCCGGAGACTGGAACGAGGTGCAGTGAGTGATGGGGGGAGCGCTAAATGCTGTGTGTGTGTGTGTGTTGTGGGGGGGGGGGGGGTGGAATTACTCAATAATGATCAGAAAATTAGAGCCATTATTGAGGCAGAGTAAACAGGCCTCTCTGAGTGTGAAAGGGCCCCATTCAGGAGCCCGGAGCCTTTCTTCCTTTCATGGATCCACCAGGGCCTGGAGAGCCCCCCTTTTGTTCCCTGGAATAACAGAGTGAATATATGGGGGTCGGGGTGGGCGGGGGGGTCCCAGTGCCAAGCCCCGGTATGGAAGTAAAAGCTGATCCTAAGTCAAGCTGTCTTTGAATTCTGCTTTATTTCACACTTTGAACAAAAAGAACGAGCCTTTTTTTTTTATCAGATGAACTTTTTGAATTTCGTTTGTTTATTAAAACTTGTCTGAGTGGAGAGATGCTGCTTCTGTGGGAGTGTTTGTGTCTCAAGGTGCATCTGTGTGTCCCGTTATCGTCACTTATAAAGGCTTACACTTCACTGGGGGGCGGGGGACGGGTTAGGCCAATTATAGCACATTTGCACAGTCGAACACGGAGGTAGTCGTGTTAGCGCCTCGCTTATACCCGCTTCACATTTCTGCACCCAAGATGAGACGATAATAATAACTACACCGATGTTTTCTGTAGCTGTTTAAACGACTACGCCCCGATAAATGTGGAGAAATATTCCCAGGTGGGTTTCCAAAGCTGGAACTTTACTGTGGATTGCGGAAATCCCCGGAAAATGTGACATTACTTTGACTTTATGGTTTAATTATGGTAAAAAAAAACGGGTTTTCTGGGTTTTCTTTTGGTATGTACCAGATTATTTGGATATGGTAGAAAAATAAAAAGTTCTGAGTAATTCTTGGTGTCTGAATTTGGTTTTTAATGTATGATTTGACACCAAGATCAGTGATTTTATGGCAGAAAAAGACATTTCCAAGCCATTAATGGTTATTGTTGGACTTTTGGGAGGCTTTTCGTCACCTCAGAGGAGCTTATGTGCCCAATTTAACCCATTTCTGTAAATATTTCCATGGTATATTCAATAATCTGCAGCACTATAAGTAGCCCGTCGATAAATAGGTTATCCACTACTGATGTCTTAATGTCAGGATTTTAGATCCAGCCATTTTTACACCTAGTTCCTTACCCTTCTATCACAGCTCATTTGGACGTTCCTCAGCGCCTACCTTCACTTATCTCCATCTCGTAATTGATAAAAAAGTTCTCAGGTCTCTTTCTCCGTCCAGCTCCGGGCTCTCGCTCAAAACAATATATAAAAAAAACCCTCCGCTTTTGTCATGCACGGCCAGGTCCGTTTCACAGGGCGTGATTTTGGACGGCAGCGCTCTCATTATTCCCGTCGACTGTCAGCGCTGCAGATTCAGACTCATTTGAATCCTCGTTGGCAGCTGCGATGCATAAATTTCATAAAGGACGAGAAAACAACACCGTGCTTTATCTCTGGCTCCCTGGTGAGCAGTAGAGATATGGAACAGATTACCGGAGAAGAAGTTTGAGAAATGACATTGTTTGTGATTTATCCGTCAGAAAAACACATGTCCAATATTATAGCTTCATGTGTTTGTATCCTATAAAAGCTGTAGAGTCTCTACTTTAAAGAGTCCTCTCCTGCTGATGTTCAGGTGTATATCAGTATGTAGTGTCTCTACTTTAAAGAGTCCTCCCCTGCTGATGTTCAGGTGTATATCAGTATGTAGAGTCTCTACTTTAAAGAGTCCTCTCCTGCTGATGTTCAGGTGTATATCAGTATGTAGAGTCTCTACTTTAAAGAGTCCTCTCCTGCTGATGTTCAGGTGTATATCAGTATGTAGAGTCTCTACTTTAAAGAGCCCTCTCCTGCTGATGTTCAGGTGTATATCAGTATGTAGTGTCTCTACTTTAAAGAGTCCTCCCTGCTGATGTTCAGGTGTATATCAGTATGTAGAGTCTCTACTTTAAAGAGTCCTCTCCTGCTGATGTTCAGGTGTATATCAGTATGTAGAGTCTCTACTTTAAAGAGTCCTCTCCTGCTGATGTTCAGGTGTATATCAGTATGTAGAGTCTCTACTTTAAAGAGTCCTCTCCTGCTGATGTTCAGGTGTATATCAGTATGTAGAGTCTCTACTTTAAAGAGCCCTCTCCTGCTGATGTTCAGGTGTATATCAGTATGTAGTGTCTCTACTTTAAAGAGTCCTCTCCTGCTGATGTTCAGGTGTATATCAGTATGTAGAGTCTCTACTTTAAAGAGTCCTCTCCTGCTGATGTTCAGGTGTATATCAGTATGTAGAGTCTCTACTTTAAAGAGTCCTCTCCTGCTGATGTTCAGGTGTATATCAGTATGTAGAGTCTCTACTTTAAAGAGTCCTCTCCTGCTGATGTTCAGGTGTATATCAGTATGTAGAGTCTCTACTTTAAAGAGTCCTCTCCTGCTGATGTTCAGGTGTATATCAGTATGTAGAGTCTCTACTTTAAAGAGTCCTCTCCTGCTGATGTTCAGGTGTATATCAGTATGTAGTGTCTCTACTTTAAAGAGTCCTCTCCTGCTGGTGTTCAGGTGTATATCAGTATGTAATGTCTCTACTTTAAAGAGTCCTCTCCTGCTGATGTTCAGGTGTATATCAGTATGTAGAGTCTCTACTTTAAAGAGTCCTCTCCTGCTGATGTTCAGGTGTATATCAGTATGTAGAGGCTCTACTTTAAAGAGTCCTCTCCTACTGATGTTCAGGTGTATATCAGTATGTAGAGTCTCTACTTTAAAGAGTCCTCTCCTGCTGATGTTCAGGTGTATATCAGTATGTAGTGTCTCTACTTTAAAGAGTCCTCTCCTGCTGATGTTCAGGTGTGTATCAGTATGTAGTGTCTCTACTTTAAAGAGTCCTCTCCTGCTGATGTTCAGGTGTATATCAGTATGTAGCGTCTCTACTTTAAAGAGTCCTCTGCTGCTTTGAAACTCTGATAAATAGGTTGACGTGTTGCCATGGCCACGCCGGTGTACCTTACCTTTCCTGGGTGATATCCAGACGGTGTGTGTGTCTGACCTGGTTGGCAGGCAGAGCGTCACGCAGTGTGTGTGTGCTGCCAGTGGAATCCAGGTCCCTTTCACTCTGTACAGGGCTTCCCCACACACACCAGGGAGTAATCCATTACAGTACAGTTCAGACTCAAAGAGAGATACATTAGTAGTACTTCTTTAGCATCTATGGTTACTAATATGTTATATTCAGAATGTATATATCTTATGGGGATGGCTAGTCGCTACGTCATCATATCAAAAAGCCACGCGCTGACCTTCTGCTGTCAGCGGCAGTACGAGGGTGCAGTGCTGTGTCCCGGGTTGTAGTAACAGAAATTATGACGACAAAACCATCTCTTTTACCGATTTCCCCTCGATGAGAAAGAGAAGAAGAGATGGCTGAAGTTGATACGGTAATTTGGATCTTAAATGATGAACAATAATAGCAGGCTAGCGGTTACTAGCTAGCCAAACGTCAGATGTTAACAGTGTTGTGCATGAAGTAGTTCCAAAGAAGTGAACAAGTTCATTTTGCTTTGAACTTTGAACTGAACTTAACATAACTTTAACTAACTAACCCTCAACAAACCCTAAGACAGCTAAAGGACAATCAGCGACGCACAGCCTCTACATTACATAGCTAGCGCTAGCTTCCACCCCTAATCTCACTAACCTGTGTTTCTAAGACATTCCCGGTGTGTTGTACCGTTATTTACATGAGCAAAACCTCTAAAGTTGTATGTTACGCTGAAAACAACTAAGCTAGCTAACCCATACCATACCCCAACACGGCTAAAGGACAGTCAGCATCGCCCCGTGCTACATTAGTCAGCACTACCAACACCCTTACCTCACCTCAACATCGAAGCCGTGTTTTTCCATTGAGGCCTGAACTGTCCCTGTTAGACTTCCACCTGACGCTGTGCTCACTGATATCACCCTGTTTGATGATATGAGTTCAAACCCTTCTGAACAGACTTTGGGATGTCAGTGTAGTAGGCTGTCACTATCAAAAGTGACCGGTTCCTGTGCTGTAGCCATTGTTGTTTACATGACCTAAAAATGCTAATGGACGCGGAAGTGATTCCTAACGGTTCCCTGACGTCACACTAGCCATGCCTATAAACAAGATCAGAGTAACCTGTGATCCTTCCCTTTCAGAAGCATCAGCATGAAGACGGTAGAAACCGTGTCAATAAAGGGCTTTATCTATTGTATAGTACTTTTACTCCCTGCTGACAGGAGAGCCTCACAGCCGGAGAGATCTGAGTTTCAGGGGTTTGTTTTCCTCGGAGGATCTGAGATGTTCCGCTGATATACCGTTCCTGGATATACAACACTTGTTGTTGGACGCCGACCAAGTCAGACATATGAAGACGTCAAGAGCCGTTTCCCCCCCTTAGTGTTATTCACACATTTTGTCAGGCTTACCTCAGTCCGTCGGGTGGGGGCGGATTATTCTCTAAGACGAGCTAAGCACGCGTTAAGATGGCAGCTCTGATATAATGCACAGCTTTATCCACCATCGCTCTCATCCTTCAAGCCTTGTTTTCAGAATTCATAACCAAACATGGAGAGAAATTCTGACGTGGTGGGTTGTTTACTTCAGATTGAGGTAAAATAAACACAATAATCTTGATGTTTCGTCAGGACGGACATACTTCATGTTCTAATATTTAGTTTGAAGTCATATTTAACCCTTTTGTTGCCAAATCAAATTTATTTCATATATTTATCTCAATATTGCTGAGGCAGCTTCACACATCAACAAAACATGACTGACCTGCTGCCTTGCTCAAGGGCTCCAACTGAGACCTCTCCAAGAACTCCGGACTTGAACCGACAACCCTAAGGTTCCCAGGCCACGTCCCTGCAGACTGAGCCGCTGCCGGACAAAATATAGTGACGATCAGAGAGACAAACTTCCTGTTAGACCCTTTGTAAATACACCTAAAACACGTCTGAGGCGACTGCACTTCAAATCAAAAGTATCTATAATAATGATGAACAGGGATTAAAAGGGCGCCGACGTTATTGAAGTATAAAGCTGACTAAACAACGTTCAGTGTGTTTTTGAGTTTCTAAATTTGACGCGTGGTCTCCAGGACTCTGAACACAACATTACGGTGAAAGGAAACCCTGACGTGAGGCTTGTTTGGACTGATTGAGCCACGTTTAGACGCCTAATTATATTCTAATCATTCAGAAACAGGACGTATGTATACCTGTGTGAATGTGAAGTCTTTTTCCTCTGCCCATGTGTCACGCATACATCAGTTTTAATGCAAACCAGACCAGTGTTGTTTCTATAAACCTGATAACAGACGTGCAGCTGAGTACCACACGGTGTCCATGGCCGCTTTTATCCCACAGTTTCAGACTTAGTTATCATACAGTTTGTAGTTATTGCGCCATAAGACTGATTGCATCAAGTAAAGGACCAGGGGGGAGGGGGGTTGGGGGGGTCTGGTTAACCTCCTGACCCCCCCACCCCCCCACTCTAATCACAGCTGGGTCTATCAGCGCTCATTCTCATGCTCCCTAATGTGGTCGTACCTCTTCATGTGTACGAACAGGGTCTGCAGGCATCAGGTGTGTGTGTGTGTGTGTGTGTGTGTGTGTGTGTGTGTGTGTGTGTGTGTGTGTGTGTGTGTGTGTGTGTGTGTGTGTGTGTGTGTGTGTGTGTGTGTGTGTGTGTGTGTGTGTGTGTGTGTGTGTGTGTGTGAGTGTGTGTGTGTGGTTCAGGTGCGGAGGGGACTCTAAGCGTTTGTTGTCGCTTGGCCTGCTGCTACAGCGCACATGATACACTCTCTTAACACACACACACACACACACACACAAACACGCCTCAATCATACTTCACACACTTCACTCCGCCGGGATCGTGGGCTTTGTCTTTAATGTATTTTAAATAATAAAGGCTGGGGGGGTAACAATATAAAGGGGGTCTTTAAACGTCAGTCGATTAACTGGGCGTCACTTCAGTCTAATGTTTGTGGGGGAGAAATAACTAAATGCTAAAGTTCTGTGCCTGTAGCTTTAAATGCTAATGAGCTGCTGCTGGCCACGCCCCCTCTGACAGGTGATTGGTTTAAACAAACACAACGGTGCTCTAGGAGGAGATTCAGGTGATCAGGTGGGCGGGGGGTTACCTTGGTTGGTTATTGGCTAGTGGTGGCACAACCGAAAAAAAACAGTGACATCACAACGTGGGCAGAATGTTGATCCTGACCCCTAACCCGGTAACGAGGGGGGTTACGATGCCACATTAACCGGTAATCAACTCACAACCTTTGACCAAGACCTAGTGCTTCAGAGTTTCAGTACAATATTCCAACTAAGTGCTCACTTTGAGGGAGATAATGTCCAGCTGAGAAGAAGAGAGACATCTGGGCAAAAGAGTAGATGAAGACCCCTGCAGATATCCATGGGAGACCCCATTATTTGTCGAAGCAAGCTTACAGAAGTGTTTTGACCTATAATTTGAATTTATGCCAATTTAACTGATGAAATTAGACAGATTTAAGGATTTTATGTGGGCTAAACATCACAATTACACTTTTTAAACATGATATTCCTCAGCTGGTACCCCTCTGAGCCGTAGCAATGGAGCTAATAATGCTAAATATGCCTTTTGCGCGGTTTGATCGGTGTTTTATCAGACGTGGGACCACCCTGCTTCTGCTTGACTTTCCAATCTTCTGTTTCTCAACTTAAATGCAGCCATGACATACAGGGGAACACACACACACACACACAGGCCCTGCACGTGTGTTTTGCTCCGGGGGAGCAGCGATAGGGAAGGTAATCCAAACCCCCGTGTTTATTTTAAGAGCTGATGATCTAGAGATGGCCATTAAAAGCAGAGGGCGAACAATTTAACCGCTGTAAATCTTAATGGAGGAGAGGAATGGGTGTGGGGGTGGAGGAGGTGGAAGGAAGGTGGGGGTGAAGGATTTGGCTTCACTGCCACTCAGATGAAAAATAGTCCAGATGAATTGGAGCAATCTGGCCTTCATTCTGCGGTTAGATTTTTATCTGCGGTTTGGGCCCTGAAAGCATCTCCAATCCCTGCTTTTCTGCTCAAATCTGAGTTCACTTTCCCCATCGGCTGGACAAACAGACCCTCACGAGAGACCCCAAAAAAGTCTCAGGAATCGTCCCAACATTCCCACTGTACCTTGAGCCACGGCCGTTTTATTCTACCTGTACCTAAACACAGGCTAACGAGATAATCCAAGGATAAGGTTTCCTTTTTGATACGTCCTCAGTAATGTTGTCCCCCTCTATAAAAGACAACGCATGGATTCAGACTACTCAGGTCTGATGTTTCCTCGTCTTTAAGCAAACTCCATCGCAGTACTTGAATCTTCTTGAATCCGTGTTTACCGTGTACCAGGTACCTGAAAACATGGAGATATTGTGGAGTAATACCACGTGTTGAAACTAGTTTTAAAGTGAAAATACCTCAAAGTGGTTTCAAAATGAAACCTAAATATTTAGCTAAATGAAATGGAATCAATATAAAGTTGAAATATTTGACTCGAGGTAATAATTCAAAGCCCCACGAGATGAACCTTTGATTCTGAGCTGTAAGTTATGGATAAATCAGGGAGATGTTGTTCTGAAAATGAAGGAAAACCAGTAATCAGCTAATTGATAAAAAAGTTTAAAATGGTAGCTTAATCTTTGGGAAAAACTGTTGAAATAGTTGATATAGTAGTCTAAAAGTGATAGAAATACAGTTTAGATAGTTAGCTATAAATAATGGATAAACAGTTGAATAATAAGCTTAAATAAAACTAATTTAAGGTTGAAATATTTGAGGAAAAGTCCAAATTATTGGATAAATGGCAGAAATAATCGACAAAGTAATGAGAAAACAGTTGAGCAAATCAGCTGACAGTAACTGGAAACAGTAAGGGATGAAAAAGACCAAAAAGCTAACCAGAGATCGTACTTGATAAGAGTTCAACTAAAAGTCAAAAGGGAACTGAAATACTCGTCTGCTCAGCGATAATTGGCTGAAATAATTATCAAAAAGTGATGATGAGTGGTGAATAGTTGTTGATGTTTTTCTGACAGAAGCGTTGGGAACCAGTCTCATCGTCTTGCCAAATAGTTTTCTGATTCGTTGGTTGAAGCTGAGTGTTTTCGGGCTCACATTTTGTTCCCTGTGCTCCCTCTCTGCGTTACACATTTGATCTGTTACCCAAAACCCGACGTACCAAAGCCCCGCGGTTTCCCCTCCAGGACTCGGGCCGATCTCTCCCTCTCAGCGGTCTTTAGATGTGTGATGAAGTAATCCCGCCATATTTTATATCCTAATGCAAAACAAACACAAATTACACACATTCTTCCCGCACGTTCGTGAAAAGTTGTTAACCAAATAAAGCTCTCCTTTCTGTCTTTCCGTCTCGCTCTCGCTGGAGACGTCCGGGCCAGAACTCTTAACTGAAATATCCCGGAGCACAGAGACTCTTTTGTGGTCCAAGGTGTTTGTGAAAAAGACCAGGATCTCTCTCTCCTGGACTCCAGCGCTGCCTGTCTGGCTTCCTTTGTCTGCTCCCGCACACGCCGTTCATCACACTCGAGGGAGGGGGACTTTATTTTGGAAATGCTCAGATTTTTGTTTCTGTTCCTTGGCTTCTTTTTCTTGTCTTTTTATGGAGCTGAACCACTGAACATACATGCTCTGGGCTCCTCAATAACTCGACTGCATCCTGGCTTAAGCTAAAAGAAATACCTTGATCATAATGCTTCAAAACTGTAAGCAAAAAAGCCCCAGCATTATTTATCTAAAGGTCGCTGACATTAGCCGTTAGCTGCTGATCCCTCAACACCCAGTAAGGCTGCAGCAGAGGGTGAAGGAGCTAGGTCTTCGTCTTGAAAGTCATATTCTTCGTTCTATAGAGTGGTGTGGGAATGAGTCCTGAAACGTCGTTCCTTTTGCTCTTCTGAAATCCCATAGTTTGTATATGTTTTTAGGTCAGAAGCCTGTCATAAGATCTGTGGTTAACACAAACTGAAGAGACCTTAACGTTTGGTTCTACGACACAAAATACACCAGTTCATACCCCACTGGTGAAATGGTACATTTGTTGTGAGTCCAGTTAAATATCAGGGCACATGTTGGATTGGAAAGGCTTGGGTTGACGGCGGTCTCCGGCTGCTGTCCTCACAACACCCCTGACCCCGGACCTCCCCTTTTCTGGCCTCAAACCTAATTTTCAAAAGTTGAAAATTAGAAGAAAAGAAAAATCGGAAATTATTAAATGTCGACATATCAGAATTTTTAGGAAAAAGTCGAAATCTATATTAAAACCAAAGGTCAGATTCTGTGTTCATAGTCCAGTTAAATATCAGGGCACATGTTGGATTGGAAAGGCTCGGGTTGACGGTGTTCTCCGGCTGTTGTCCTCACAACACCCCTGACCCCGGACCTCCCCTTTTCTGGCCTCTCTGCACTGGGCCCACACCAACCGTGTTGTTTACCCCGCTTTGTGGGTCGTCACCGTTCATATTTATAGCATACAACCACCTGTGGAAGACATGTGGATTCATTTTTTTTATAGCAAGTGCTTACCCTGCTGCAATATAAAAATATAGTGTAATGCACACCGACCGAGGGGAGTGGGTCAAGAAAAAAAAAGACGTCTCGAGTTAAGGGTCACGAAGACCTAGATTCTTCCGATACAAAATTCACACGCAATATCACCCTCTGCTGCAGCCTTACTTGGTCTTGAATGATCAGTAGCTAACGGCTAATGTTAGCGACCTTTAGATAGATAATGCTCTGTGACGCACATTACTGCCCGCCTCTCAACTGCTGTCGTGGGTCTGACCTCGCAGAGCAGGCGGAAACAGGCTCAGGCTAATTAGCTTTATTGAAAATGATTGGGAGATGAGTCAGCATGATAGCACTTTCTGTCCCCTGGTCTGGAGGTCAATGGCTTTCTGAATGTGTTTTTGGTTGTTAGCCTGAAATAAGAGATTTAACAGTTTAGTTCTACGACATAAAATACGTCAGTAAATACCCCACTGGTGAATTTACAAAACAGCAGATGCTAACAACAGTCTAAATTTGACGACTAAACGTTATCACGCCCAACATTAGCCGCCTTTAGCTTAGCGTTGGAGACCTGAAGTCATGTGACCGTGCTGTAGTTCCTTTATAGCCCAACATTAGCCTCCTTTAGCTTAGCGTTGGAGACGTGAAGTCATGTGACCGTGCTGTAGTTCCTTTATAGCCCAACATTAGCCTCCTTTAGCTTAGCGTTGGAGACGTGAAGTCATGTGACCGTGCTGTAGTTCCTTTATAGCCCAACATTAGCCTCCTTTAGCTTAGCGGTGGAGACGTGAAGTCATGTGACCGTGCTGTAGTTCCTTTATAGTCCAACATTAGCCTCCTTTAGCTTAGTGGTGGTGACGTGAAGTCATGTGACCGTGCTGTAGTTCCTTTATAGCCCAACATTAGCCTCCTTTAGCTTAGCGGTGGAGACGTGAAGTCATGTGACCGTGCTGTAGTTCCTTTATAGTCCAACATTAGCCTCCTTTAGCTTAGCGGTGATGACATGAAGTCATGTGACCGTGCTGTAGTTCCTTTATAGTCCAACATTAGCCTCCTTTAGCTTAGCGGTGGTGAAGTGAAGTCATGTGACCGTGCTGTAGTTCCTTTATAGTCCAACATTAGCCTCCTTTAGCTTAGCGGTGGTGAAGTGAAGTCATGTGACCGTGCTGTAGTTCCTTTATAGCCCAACATTAGCTTTTTACTTCAGAAATTCGTAAACGTTTGTTTGACACAGAGATTATTTTCTGCATTAATGCAAAACCCAACTGAAAAGTCTCCTTGACTTTTTGTGGACCGATCCAGGGAGATGCTAACTTCCCTGAACCACTCTACAAACATTGCCACGTTACTACGGGGCTCAAACCAATGTAATATACATACAGTAGTGCTATATGTGCTACGATCAGTACACTTCACATGGACCTCCATTGCTTTAGTGAGTGCAGTATATTTTAATTAGAGGCTGCGTGTGTACACTGTGTGCACAGAGTGTTGCTTTGTGGTACGAATGATGTACTGTGCATGCTGGGAATAATATTACTTGGTTAACTAAGCCATTTTTTAGCATTGACAGATGCGTACACACACACACACACACACACACACACACACACACACACACACACACACACACACACACACACACACACACACACACACACACACTCTGCCTCACTCAGGCCGACATGTGTTCTGCACAGCCTGTCATTACAGGAGCCTTGATGTGGTCACTGGGTGGCACTGAGGCCCCTTATTATTGTCGTTTTATGACAACTTTCACTCTCTTGCGCTACACCACCCCCTCCCTCCCTCCCTCCCTCCCTCCCTCCCTCCCTCCCTCCCTCCTTCCCTCCCTCCTTCCCTCCTTCTTTCCATTCCTTTCCTCCCGCCTCGTCCAAACCCACATCCATTTCTCTTGCTGTTGCATTGGGACGCCTGTTTGTTTTCAGTGTGTAAACCATCCTGACACACGTCTCCAGGGCAAAGGGCGGATATAGGAGTGTTTTCTGGGGAAAGGGGGGAAAAGAGGGAGGCAGTAGACAGTTCGGTCTCCATTAACAGATGATCTTGGACAGTGTCTTTTTAAACCTTTCCTTAGCTAGCTTTGAGAGGTTTTTCCCCGGTGAAAGTAAATCCAAACAGAAGACAACTCTCTCTGCATTGTCTCAAGCTCACACTCATACTAGGCTCTTCATCTGGGTTACAAGTGCGTCCAAGACTCATCATTTTGAAGACTTTTTAGGATAAAAGGGATACTTTTGAAGAAATAGTCGGACATTTTAAAAAGTCGAAATTTGGGGGAAAAAATCTGAAAATTGAAAAGAAAGACAAAGACAAAAAGTGTGATTTAAAGAAGAGGATTAGGGCCACTTGAAGCAGTTAGAACAATGAGAAAATAGTGGGACATTTTTAAAAGTCAGCATTTAGAAAAAAATCTGAAATTTAAAATCAAATCAGATTTTTGGAAAAAGTGATCATTTCTAAGAAATTGTTGGTAATTAAAAAAAGTTGAAATTTAGAAGAAAGATGTGAAGTAACAACAAACGGGGAGACACGTGTATCCCTTAACTGGGAACTGTCTTAAATGAACAAGTTCATTCAGGCGCTACTTGGACTTGAGAGTATTTAATGACTTAACCAGCCACTCCATTGCAGACACAGACGCTCAACAATAGCACATTATTTGCAGCAACTAGGTCATTCAAGCACACCTGATGATCTCTCGCGGCACACTGGTGGTTAACAAGTTGTAACCTCAGTTCAAAGGCAGCAGTTTACCCGAAGGCTTTCACTACATCATTCCCCTTTTAGCCGCCTCTCCACCTGTCACCCGACTGTTTAGCTTTCAGGATTTATGGCCTTATGGTTTGTTTATCATAGTTTGTAATTTATTATTCCACTGACTGATGTTAAATAAACTGGATCGAGTCAATAGCGCGCCCCCCCTCTGCCCCCCCCTTAAGGAACACGGAGCAGGTTGACCTGGTTCGTGTTACTGTTACAAAGAGTCCTCTGTTTGAGAGTCTCACGTTTATTACACACTGATTAAAAGTGGGAGCGTCAGATAATTAAATAAAACATCCCAACTGCAGAGAGTACAGGAGAACAAGACTACACACACACACACACACACACACACACACACACACACAGTGTTTTGCACCTTAATTAATGAGGCCCTGCGGCGGTGCTAGGTAAATGAGTGAAGTCACCTGGGGACAGCAACAGGTAAATCCTGTTCAGATCTGCACCGAGGCACTACTTGTTCCTTAATTAGGCTTCAAACACCTCCTCCCGCCCTAATCACCGCGGTGCCGCCTTTTAATCTTATGGATGCACCTAATTTCATCTCATTCTCTCTCTATCTTCTTCTACTTCCTGTCTGCACACTTCAAACTCTGCACACATTATACCATGCACTGTGCACGCCTCGCCTTAACCCCCACCCCCCCCTGCTGCTAAACAGCCGGTTAGGTTAACCCGGGTGACGGATCTGGATCAGTGGGTCATGGCGACACTGACTCTGTTGTGTCAACATACCCAGTCTGCCTTTAAAGTCAATGAACTGTGTGCTGGCATTGGACTGGGTGTCAAACGCAGTCACTGAGAATTCAATTGAGATATAGCATAGGGTGCCTAGAGAAAATTACAGACTAGTAGAGAATTAAAGGAAATGGAAATTAATCAGGCTCTTCCTCATTCCCATCCCCTGACCTGGCAGTGAGCATCGCTGTGATTATCACCTCTAACTTCGTTAGCTCATAATTTCATTTTCTTCAGAAGCCCCATGACCAGCTCTGCCACTATCACTTAGAAAGATACAGCCACCATGGGTCATAGCACACAGAAGAGGACTCTTTAAAGTAGAGACACTACATACTGATATACACCTGAACATCAGCAGGAGAGGACTCTTTAAAGTAGAGACACTACATACTGATATACACCTGAACATCAGCAGGAGAGGACTCTTTAAAGTAGAGACTCTACATACTGATATACACCTGAACATCAGCAGGAGAGGACTCTTTAAAGTAGAGACACTACATACTGATATACACCTGAACATCAGCAGGAGAGGACTCTTTAAAGTAGAGACTCTACATACTGATATAAACCTGAACATCAGCAGGAGAGGACTCTTTAAAGTAGAGACTCTACATACTGATATACACCTGAACATCAGCAGGAGAGGACTCTTTAAAGTAGAGACACTACAAACTCATATACACCTGAACATCAGCAGGAGAGGACTCTTTAAAGTAGAGACACTACATACTGATATACACCTGAACATCAGCAGGAGAGGACTCTTTAAAGTAGAGACTCTACATACTGATATACACCTGAACATCAGCAGGAGAGGACTCTTTAAAGTAGAGACTCTACATACTGATATACACCTGAACATCAGCAGGAGAGGACTCTTTAAAGTAGAGACACTACATACTGATATACACCTGAACATCAGCAGGAGAGGACTCTTTAAAGTAGAGAGGCAGGAGCTCCTCTGTTCCTTAAGTTATCCATATTTTCTTGTTGAAATGACGTAATACTTGAGTACCCTCTTTTCCTTTCATGTTTCAATGCTAACTGTACTATAGCAGATGTTCCTTGGCTTCCTTAAAGAAGAGAGAGGCTAAGGGTCATCTGTTTAGAAAACGTACAGGACTCATCAACTTATATATCAGGACTAAAGTGGATGTTCTGTGGCAGCTGCAGCGTGGCCTGCATTTTTCATTACATGTGCCTCCAGAAAGCAGCCGAGCACCAATAGGAGTTCAGCGTTCCTTCCTGATCCATCTGTGCTCCGGGTGTGAGTATAACTTACAGTAGCGTGGAGGGTCTCCTGAGGTCAGGGAGCTGAAAATCACAAAGACATGTGGAATGCTGAAAGTTGGCCAATGCAAACAGGCAGGCCTGGCTCTCCATCCGTGCAGAGCTCCACCACCAGCCGGCCGACCACCGTCCTGCAGCAGAAACCCAACGCTGCATGAAGGGGAAAAGAATCCCAAACAAAAAACTCATCTGAAATAGCTTACTGTCAGCTCCAGTTCTCATAGCTAACATTTAAAGGGGCAATTCATCTTTAGCTTGACAACCGGTCACATGACTGCTTGATGTTCAGTATGTGTCTTTCTGGTCGTTGCTTTGGTTTTACAGCGTTTTGCTCTTGAACAGGGTCTCGCTCAATTTCACTACAATTTTTAGACACTGCAGGCAGCTATTACCTGCAAAAAAGCTTAAGCAGACCAGATAGAATGGTGATTTGCAGCTATTTTAGCGTCTTTTAGCTCATTGTTTTGGTTGTATAGCTCCCTTTCATCGATTTTGGTTCACTCTTACAGCTCTTAAAGCATTGTGTTATCTTTAGCAGACAGCAGGCAGATTTTAGTATTCAAAAAAAGCCCGCAAAAACTGTGATACGCTGCTTCTTTAGGCGTCTTTCAGCTCGTTGTTTTTCTTTTAAAGCTTTTCACTCTTTCACAGTGTTTTGATTCCCTTTCACTGCAATTGCTAGACACTGCAGGCAGCTATTACCTGCCAAAAAAGCAAAGGTAGACCTCACAAAATGCTGATATCCAGCGTTTTTAGCGTCTTTCAGCTCATTGTTTTAGTTTTATAGCCCGTGATATTATTTTGGTTCACTCTCGCCGCTCTTATAACACAAGCTTTCTTTACAAACAGATTATATTTTTCAGAAAAGCTAAGATGGCCCACAAGAACAGGGATTCGCTGCTTTGTTAAGTGTCTTTCAGCTCAGTGTTTCGGTTTCACTATGAGCGGTTTCAGTCACACTTTTGGCTTAGTCTCACCGTCCCTAAAACCTAGTTCCAGGAGCCAGGTGTTTTCTGTAAAAAAGCTTGGGTAACCCGCACCGAACTGTGATAAGCTGATATTTTGGGGTCTTTCAGCTAGTTGTTTTGGTATTACAGCCTGTTAATAGGGTGCTAGTTCCCTCTCAATGCTTTTAAAGTGCCATTTGTAGACACAGCAGCAAGCAATTTCTTGTAAAAAAAAGCTCAGGTTGCGCATCTGGGTAAAAATAAGGGTTGGATTGCGACAGTTAAATGACAGTTATAAGAATTAGTTGTTTAAATCTACCACTTTAATGCTTTTGCAGACTCTCCAAGTCTCCTGGGTCATCCTAGATAACAGGAAATATGACATGATGTTTTAAGAAAGTGTAAAAGTCTGTAAACATCGAAGGAGTCTCTGGTTTTACTGAAGTGAAACTCGTTCATCGTCTTTGTTAGTCATTCCGAAATCTATACGTATAGCTTCATTCAGTTTTAGGGGACAGAAAAGTCCTGAAGAGTTGAGGGTGGAAACATTACGTGGAGGATTCCTCGTGTCAGTGGGTTTCAGAGGGTTGGAGAACTAATTCGTCAAATGTGCGGTCGTCGGGAGGATCTCGCAAACCGGACTCTGTGGCAAACTGATGACAAGCTGCAGCTGATGAACCCGTGACTCATTGTGAGGATTGGAAACAGATGCATTGGGTGTTACACTGTCTTCCATGTGGCTGGCAGTGTGGCTTGATTTGGGCATTGTGTGCACACAGGGCAAATGAAAATAAATGCAGCATTTGTAAAAGTTTACAGGATGGTTTCAGAAAGAGTAACAGGCGACACCTTCCCCTTCGCCCACAGAGTCCAAAAGGTTTGCATTTAGAAATAAAACCACACTTCACAAGGAGCTGACTGGGTTTCCCCCCCTCCCCGTTTTCTAATCAAAACCACTATAAGCGTCTGCCGCAGAGAGGCGATCCAAGAGGCTCAGTTTCTCTCCCCGGCACACATCCATAACAATAGAGGGCATTTTGGTCCAGCAGAACTCAGTTGGCTGCATCAAAATGAAGGGAGCAGTTAGGGTTTCACTTACAGAAAAGAGAGGGAACGAGGGGGAGAGAAAACAAACACACAGGGATTGTTGAATTATGGGTAAAGACAGCTGAGGCTAACCAGGTTCGGTTTCCACGGTGCAGTGGGGGGGCTTAGTGAAAAACAAAAAAGTCTATGACTCAGACCTCGGATCTCAAGGAGACTCGCAGACTTTCTCTCCTTCTACAAAAACACATGCAGTCGAATGAAAAAAGGGGAACACCTTCAAAAACATAAAACCCCAGGGTTCAATATGGTCACGAAAATGTTCCACGTATCCCCACTGTTAATGCCAGAAAGGGAGGGGGTTGGAAGGAGGGAATGGCGAACGAGAGGAGGGATCTGTCCTCACATTTGCTATCAATTTAGTGCACTGAAAATAAGCACCAGGTTTCACTGGAGCCGAGTAGAACACCAGGAATGTTTTTCCATATAAAACCAAGAGAGGGAGGGAGGGAGGGAGGGAGAAATCCAGAGATGTGGGGCTCGGAGGAGAGTGAGAAAAAGAGATTTAAGGTTAAGACAAGCAAAAAAGCTAACAGAGGAAGACAATAGCACCTTGGGTCCAGATGTGAGGCTGCAGTTTGACAGCTGATGAGGCTAAAGTGAAGCTTGAGAACCCGGATGACCCCAAAGTGAAGGACAGGCGATTAAACCTTTAGTCTGATATTATGAAGATACACTGACTAATGCGGATTTCTAAAAAAACATATCTGCATGTTACTTCTGCACATCTGTGGATGAAATCACCCCCATGCAGCTGTTAAAGCCTGTTTCTAAACCCTTGCTCTGCACACTTTCATTCTGTGTGTGTGATGGTGTCCGTGGGTTAGACGGAGACCGGAGACTCCCACAGGGCTCTGCCTCGGCACAGCGGATGAAGGTTATTCTCTCAGAAGATAATCAATACGTCTAAATTTGAGCAGCAATGTGTTCCCATTCCTGCTCCTGAGACAGTTTAAACAGATGTAGCTTGCTGCATTGTTGGCTTCACCATCAAGAGGTTCAGAAAATGTTGTAGTTTAGTGACTCTACAGTGGGCTACTGGTCTGCAGATACTGGGGGTAATCAGCTCTTTTAAAACAGTAGAAATGATGATTCGATTGGACAACGAAACATGCACACATAGTGAGTCAGCTGTAAGTGCTAAAAGATAGAGAAACTGTGGAAATATTTAGGTAAAAGTCACAGATACAGTGTAAATGGTAAGCTAAAAGAAAAAGACAAATGGTTGTATTAGTTAGCTGGTCCAGAGTGAAAGTGTTTCGCTTAAAGTTACAGGAATAGTTAAATAGTAGTTAAAGTAACAGAAACAGTTAAACTAGTTAGCTTTGAGTATCAGAAACAGCATTAACTTCCTGACATAAAACCCATTGAAACGAACACATCTGGATCATGACGAGCAGCGTGTTGAAGGGGCACTCCATCTGACAGGCTGTGGGGGTAAATCAGGCAGTCGTTTACTAACCCTACAAAGGCAGATTACTACACAGTGAGGAGTTTGTATACATGAGGTTTTTGGGCACTGTGGTCGTCTTTCACTGCAAACCGGACTCCAGCGACGGTCTCCAGTCGAGTGGTTGACCCTCGAACAAAGCCCCTTCACCCAGCTCTTCCCACCAACAAAGTGCTGCTCTTATGCTGATAGAAACAGTGCAGAGAGACTGAGAGAAGAAACAAGGAGGGAGTTAAACAGAAAGAAAGCGAGAGGGGAGAAAGGGGGGGGATAAGAGACGGACCAGATGTGTCTTTTGTTTAGATTTGAACAGAGCGGAAAGGAAGGGTGTAGGAGTTAGAAGGCGACCTTGCGAGGAAGAGAAAGAGCGAGGGAGAGAAAGTGGGAGTGAGTCTTTTTTTTTAACTGTAATGAAACCAAAGCATTCATAGCCCAAAGCCCTGTGTGTGGGGAGGGGGGGGGAGCGCCATACAGTATGTGATTACCTACCAGCAAAACCACATTCATTATACTAATTGCTACAATGGTCCCGGCGGTTGGGGGCCGCATTGTTAACATTTGTTAGGCTCATTGACTCCAGAATTCATGGTGTCTGTCATTACAGGTCGCTGGGAAGTTCTCCAGGGCCCGAAATCACAGAGAAAATGATCATCTGAAACTCTTAGCTGAAGAACTTTATTTGACAAAGAGTCTTTTAGCCGCCTTAAGCATGACTTGACACATGACTTCACGTCACCACCGCTAAGCTAAAGGTGGCTTATGTTGGGCTATAAAGGAACTACAGCACGGTCACATGACTTCACGTCACCACCGCTAAGCTAAAGGAGGCTAATGTTGGGCTATAAAGGAACTACAGCACGGTCACATGACTTCAGGTCTCCACCGCTAAGCTAAAGGAGGCTAATGTTGGGCTATAAAGGAACTACAGCACGGTCACATGACTTCACGTCACCACCGCTAAGCTAAAGGAGGCTAATGTTGGGCTATAAAGGAACTACAGCACGGTCACATGACTTCACGTCACCACCGCTAAGCTAAAGGAGGCTAATGTTGGCCTGATGACGTTTTGTCGTCTCACTTAGACACTTGTTAGCAACCACTGTTTGAAATCCACCAGTGGGGTATTTACTGACGTATTTTATGTCGTAGAACAAAGCCTTATATTCTCTTCAGCTTGTGTTAACAACAGACCTTATTTCAGGCTTCCAACTTCTGTGAATTTCATTTGACTTTGACCTGTTTTTTCTGTAAATAACGGCAAACGGGAAACACTGGCCTACATCAGAGACCTCGGCCCTGCAAGCGTAATGCATGCACAATAACACGCTTGCGGCTCTGTTTGGATTGCCATGTACATTATCATGAGTGTACACGTTCAGCATGTGTTATGCATTCAGGCCCTCGAAAGCAGCAAGACATTAAGCAAAACACAGCCAGAGGGGCCAAGATTTGAATGATTGAAAGACGAGGCCTTTCCTGCATTTTGCTGCACTAAATCGCCAGGCTCCCAGCAGCTTGTGTCAATATTTCACTTTGTGTGTGTGTGTGTGTGTGTGTGTGTGTGTGTGTGTGTGTGTGTGTGTGTGTGTGTGTGTGTGTGTGTGTGTGTGTGTGTCAGAGAGTATCGAGCAGATGACTGGTATGACAGTTAGAACATGTGCGGTGGTGAGCTCAGAGACTCACAGCTCAATCTGTTTAGTGTCGAGACCAGAATCAGCCCAGTTGGGGAACGTTGCCAGTTGTGATCAACAATATGGCCAGCAGTTGTTTGTGTGAGAGCGCCGCACAGTGCTGTTTCTTCACAGGAAGTGAAGGACTAAGTGACTTTCATATTTTCTCCTTGTGTACAAACTCTCTATGTTTTTCTTGGACCCTCAGTGGGATAACATCATAGTGTCTCAACCGCTAAGCTAAAGGCAGTTAATGTTGGGCTATAAAGGAACTACAGCACGGTCACATGACTTCAGGTCTCCACCGCTAAGCTAAAGGAGGCTAATGTTGGGCTATAAAGGAACTACAGCACGGTCACATGACTTCACATCACCACTGCTAAGCTAAAGGAGGCTAATGTTGGGCTATAAAGGAACTACAGCACGGTCACATGACTTCACGTCACCACCGCTAAGCTAAAGGAGGCTAATGTTGGGCTATAAAGGAACTACAGCACGGTCACATTACTTCACGTTGACCAAGGCGGCTGTGTTGTAGAACAAAACTTTGAAAAGCTGACACATGGCCTGGTCAAGGACTAATTTATTTCAAACCTCAGCTCCCGTCTCCTCCTCGCTGCCTTGCAGATCATATGGAGACAAACACACTCCCTCCTCTCCGTTGGCTGAAGTGTGTGTGGTCTGACTATTCACCCACCTGTGGTGTATCTCTGACCCGGGGAGTATGTATGGCAGGGGGTGGTGGAGGGAGAGGGGAGGGGATTCGGTAAGCTTGATGTGCCAGCGTGAGGAAACGTGATCTCATCCGTGAGATGTCACCCTCCAATGAGAACACAGTTGATCCCCCAGTCCTTCCCCTATCTGCACGGCTATTTCGGACAAATGTGAAAACCGGCTGACAGTTGACGGGAATGCACCATCAATCTTCCTACTGACACATGAGTCCGTGCACACACACATAGCTCGTACGTAAACATATGCATCAATGCACAGCAAGGGTTGCGTATTGATCCACTTCACGTGAGGAATTCCCTCCCAACTTTAGCCTCGTACAACAGTAGTAGTACACACTTCCAGGAAACTAAGGGTGCGTTGCTCATTTACTTTGGCTTCCTGTGCTGGCCCACAGAACAGGAAGTAACAGATAGAGAGACCCAACAAGAGAAGGGAACGTTTTAGTTTTCTTGTCATTCGCTGCAGTTCCTTTATAGCCTAGCGTAAACTTCAATAATCATAATGTGGAGATTATCTTGCTACTGGTATTAGTATGTAGCATCTCTACTGGGACATGTCTCATGCTGATATGTTCAGAAAGCTCTTTATTTTTCCCTGTCTGAAACCAGAGTCAGGACTAAATTCTGAGAAAAAAATCTAAATATAAAAAAGAAGTCAAACGATGAAAAAATGAGCCTATAACGTACAATGTGTTGGAAGGCGACCGTTCCATAGTGATGTCACCATGTTCTGGAAGTAAACAAAGGAGTCCAACACATCAAATTAAAAGGCCCTTTGCAGTTTGAAGCACTTTATATAAAGTCAGCTCGATGAGTCCAGTGGTTCCCAACATAGGGCTGGGGGACGGCTCTAAGGGTCACATGATAAATTTGGGAGTTTAGTTTATTAATGTGTGGCGTCTGTAGGAATGCATCAATTCAGTTTGAGGGTGTGTGTGTGTGTGTCCCCAGGGACTGAAGGTAACGTGAGGTTAACGGGGGTTAACCCAATTATTGAGACTGGAACAAATAGTGTGTTTACTGTTTTCTGAGTAGGCTTCATGTGTCTCTCTGTCAGCGATGACAGCTCAGACCCCCCCTCCCCTCACTCTCTCTAGCTCATGAGGCTCCCATGCAGTGCATTTGAAGTGGCTTCTGGGGGGCCCTGGAGCGTGCCGAAAGGTCGGAGGTTACAACAACTGGGCCTCCCTGGACCTCCCCCTTTACCCCCTTAAACACCCACGTACACACACACACACACACACACACACACACCCCTCCTGTGTTCATGTCAGGTCCACAGATCACTTCCAGATCCCCCTGTGGACAACTTAACTCCTGAAATCCCCCCTCATTCTCTTCAAAGACACGCGTATCTTTGTACACACACACACACACACACACACACACACACACACACACACACACACACTCTCAGACACATATCTCATGAATAGGCCATTGTGTTTTTTTCTCAGGGTGTAACCAACAAGTGTTAACAAAATACATCGTGTTGCATTGTTTCCGTGTGTGTGTGTGTGTGTGTGTGTGTGTGTGTGTGTGTGTGTGTGTGTGTGTGTGTGTGTGTGTGTGTGTGTGAGGAAGTTATGTTCTCCTCCTAGAATCTGTGGACTCAGCGAGGTGTGATATCTCACTGTCATCCGCTTCACCTGTTACGAGGGGGGGGGGGCTGAGCTTATTTTAAACATTATTCCTCTGTCCTGCAGCTTAAGACTCAAAGCATTGGACTTTATTAGATTCAGAGAAAGGTGCCCAGGTAGTGACAATAAGCAGAATGAAGTATAAACATGTATCTATGAGCATATGAAGAATAAAGTACAGTTTAATGTTAAATTGGGTTTTAAAAAATTCATTAAGTACAAATATATAAATATATGTTTTATATAATTTAAAAAATGAAGCGTTCAAAAAAAATCCTCTTCTTTTAAATAAAAGTTAAATAAAAAAATTAAAATATTAGAAATTTATATTTATTGAAAAAATAACTCAAATCAAATAAAAATCCCCTCCTCTTTAGATCCATATCTGCAGCAGCGTATCACCCTCTGCCCCCCCGACGCGTTTCCCCTCTCAGCTTAACATCTGTTCTTACTGAGGCCCAGAAAATGGGGTTGGGGGTGGGTGGGGGGGGGCTTATGTCGAAGTCTTAAAATTAATTAGCGCATTACCAAACGCTCGACTTAGTAGAGGCCCCCCCCCCTTCCTTTCCAGAGCTGCTCCACTAGGTCCAGGTCTATCGGGGTCCCAGGGGGCTGGTTTATCAGCCCAACCCAATTAGAGCAGGAAGTGAGGTCGTGACCCCCCCCCATCAGGCTTCATCAGCTCCTGTGTCACCTGACGGGGGCCATGACACCACAAGAGAGAGAGGGGGGGGGAACAGTTCATTTATGCATTTCCTCTTTTACTTAATCTGTTAACCTTGTTGAGCCTGTTGCACCGGAGGGGGGGGGGGGTTAAAGTATTAATACCAGGCTGTAAAACAAGTCGGTTACAAGTAGAAGTTGCTTAATAAGTAAGAATGAAAGTTAGAGCGCAGGACAGTCTTAAATAAAGACAAGAACACCCAGGTTTCTTAAAAATAGCTCAAAGGTACACACAGATGAAATGTCTAACTAACGTCCTATTTTTTTAAACCTTAATTTCATAAAATAACTACATTTAAAAGATAAATATAGAGAAAGAAATACATGATGTTGCTTTGAATTGCAGTGGAGTATTATGCTGGTACCTCAATTTGCATTTAAGCACAGTACATGAGTTGTGGAAAAAATAGGAAGTTATGTGCAACTCACAAAACCTGTTTTCTCGGTAAATGAACTGTACACTTTTCGGAGCGATGCTAACAAAGTCTCTCTCTTCTCTCCTCCATGTTTCCGCTGCTGCTGTCTCAACTAAAGGTAAGACCCCAATGTGCTGACGTGTTTCCAAAGCTTACTTCAAGCCCCTGTCTCCACCTGTGCTCTGCTATATGTTCTTCTATTGACACATTGTGCAATTACAAAACATAACCCTGCTCGTCTATAACCGCTCTACACAATTTTCCCGCCTTTTTTAAACACCGTTGAACAGAGACAGACAATTCATCACAATATCACTCGGAGGAATTCTGTTTAAATTGGTCCATCTTTTGTGCACATTGACGTCTGATTTCACCGCAGTTAAGATAATTAATTGTTGATGTTTTGCTAGTTAGCAATCTTCCTATTAGCTGCCTTTGCTCCTCTCTTTGCAGTACAACTACTACACCATAAACTCAACAAAATACCTTTTAATCATATCAATAATACCATTGGCAAGTACAGATATTGTAATAATGATAAAATATCAACACTGAATAAGTTTTGCAGAATAGATTGGTGCAGGAATATTATTTTGTTTCTGTATTGGACCCTGAAGTTAGCATCTCCCTGGTTCCCTCCATGTTTAGTTCAACAGGATAATCTCATTATATTAAAAACACAAAGGAATAAAGGAACTACAGCACGGTCACATGACTTCAGGTCACCACCGCTAAGCTAAAGGCGGCTAATGTTGGGCTATAAAGGAACTACAGCACGGTCACATGACTCCACGTCTCCACCGCTAAGCTAAAGGAGGCTAATGTTGGGCTATAAAGGAACTACAGCACGGTCACATGACTTCAGGTCACCACCGCTAAGCTAAAGGCGGCTAATGTTGGGCTATAAAGGAACTACAGCACGGTCACATGACTTCACGTCACCACCGCTAAGCTAAAGGAGGCTAATGTTGGGCTATAAAGGAACTACAGCACGGTCACATGACTTCAGGTCACCGCCGCTAAGCTAAAGGAGGCTAATGTCATTTAGACACTTGTTAGTAGCTGTCTTTTATAAATCCACCAGTGGGGTATTTACTGATGTATTTTATGTCGTAGAACAAAACATTAAAATCTATTCAGCTGGAAATGCTTAAATGCTAACTGATCTTTGAGTTTTAGGACTCATTCCTGCACCACTCTCTGAAATAACGGTGCATGCTTGAGCTCCAGGTGTCTTGATGTCATTTTATTCAGACATATTTAATAAATGTAACGGTGTTAATTACTGCGAGTTAATTCAGAGCGGTTTCATGGTATTTTGGAATGAAGCCCTCCTTTTGTCTCGTTTCCTGTAACAACTCTAAAGAGGCTCCCACTCCTCCTCTCCTTCTGTCTCCACTGCAACACCTTCATTTGTCTGCCGACTACATCTTCCTCACCCTCTCCTCCCCCTTTGTGCGCATCTCAATCCTTCACTTTTTCCCCTTTACTTGCTTCATCTCCTCCTCCTCTGTTTGCGCCTGTTTACCTCCATCGTTCCTCCAGATGGTTTGTGTTAAAACTCTCCGTTTGACAGCTTCTTTTTTTCCCCCTCGCTGATATTATTTTAACATGGCTCAGACCTGGAGGAACACAGGAGAAGGACAAGCAGGGGGTAAAAGGAAATTAAAAAATATGAAAAACTCCGATGTATTAAAAGCAATTGCTCCGTCAGGCAGCAGTCATCACAGGGCCCTTTGGTTCCCCGTACTGTACTTTTTTAAATAAATAAAGGCACACATAATGTAATATTGATTTAAATCACATCTGTTAGGGTGATTTCATCCTCCCCCTCTCCCTCTGCTCCACAGCTCTTGGAGAGAGAAGGGGTCCGGGCTGCCAGAAATAATTGCTTGTTTGCTGGTATTTACTTTAAATCTGTCAGAGACGGAGAGAGGGAAAGAGTTAGAGAGAGGCTCGATGCACAGATCTTTATCTCTCGCTGCTGTGCATATGTGTGTGTGTTGCTTTCAAGGACCATCATACTAAACCAGGACATTACAGAACTTGGTGCAATCTTAGAGAGCAAGCCGGTCTGCTGATATAGACCTTGAGACTTTTTCCACCTATTGGACAGTTTACTTATTTGTTCACTTGCAGTAAAAAGGAATGATACCGCTCTCACCCCAGTGGGTTAATTATGCAGTGAGAGCTAGGAGTCCATTAGCCTACTTTTAGCTCAGCAATGGCTAACCTGACACTGTCCAAAATTATAAATACTAGTGTTAATATGTGAGCTTTAAATGGGTCGGATGGCACCTTTGTACAGAGCCGCGCTAACTGCTTGAAGCATAGGCTAATGCCCCAAATAGACACACACACACACATGAAGGACGTTTAATCCAAGTCTTTGCAAATTAAGTTGATCGTTAGTGAGTTTGTAAATTCGTTAGTGAGTTTGTAAATTCGTTAGTGAGTTTGTAAATTCGTTAGTGAGTTTGTAAATTCGTTAGTGAGTTTGTAAATTCGTTAGTGAGTTTGTAAATTCGTTAGTGAGTTTGTAAATTCGTTAGTGAGTTTGTAAATTCGTTAGTGAGTTTGTAAATTCGTTAGTGAGTTTGTAATTCGTTAGTGAGTTTGTAAATTCGTTAGTGAGTTTGTAAAGGTAGATCTATTCCTGTTAAACCCTCTCTTCTAGATTGGTAGATGCAAAGGAGGAAATCCCAGTTTAGGTGTTAGCCTGACATTGAAGCATTTCCTTTATACAGTTCTTTTACTTTTTAAATGTAAGATTTTTTTCCCAAATTTCGACTTTTTTGATTTTTTGACAATTTCTTCTAAATTATCACTTTTTCCCCAAAAAATCTGAATTTAAAATGTCTGATTTTTTTTCAAAATGATCACCTTTTCGTAAAATTCTGCCTTTAAATTTTGTAATGATTTTGACAATGCTCATCGCTCTCCAGTAACACGGTGTAATTGTTTGCCTGACTGCGCTCCTTGCAGATGCATTTTTGATGGGATTCCCCTTTGAATTTGTATTCACCGCCAGTCACATGACGGTAGAGACTTTCACCAAAAAGGGGCGGGGCCATGACGTAGATTCCCAGGTGGGTTGTTGTCATGTACGTCAGTTTGGTCTGCAGTGTGATGGTCGTCTCCTGACAGCCTGAGTCTGATTACAGCACTTCTTATTTGGTTGGGAGGCCTCACTTTGTCTCCTCCCCTCGTCCTGCTCCCTTTCCCTCCCTGAAGAACCACAAACAATAAACCCTCTGTTACATCTAACCTCCTCACGTGTTCTCCCTCCCTCCCTGGTTTTCAGTCTCTCACTCCCTCCCTTCCCTCTCATAAGTTTTCGGGGTCTGGTACTCATCTCTCCGGGTGTTTTGGGACTTGTTTGTGGGTTGGGAGCAGACAGTAGAACAAAGACAAACACTCGGTCAGGCCACCGTCAACTCCCACTTACAGCCAGGGACGGCAGTGATTATTGTGGAGTGTGTGTGTGTGTGTGTTAGCTGGTACAACAGTAGCATTACAAATCATCGTAGTCATTTTACCCCAATTTAATTTAAACTTCTCCTTCACTGAAATTCAATGCAAAATATTGGGTTCTTAATTTAATTGCATTCATCTTCTGGCTTTGATTACAGTACTCTTCACATAGAAATGTTTGCATAAGAGAAAGTGTTAAAAATAAGAGGTTGTAAATTAAAGTTTTGTGATAAATATTTGAGAATTTGTGGGAATCTATAGTCAATTTTTTGGGGTGTTTTTTCAAAGTGTAGTTTAGATTTTGATGCAGAAGAGTCATTTTTCCTGTGTGGTATTAAGTAAAGGATAGCTCAAGAATGTAAATCAAAGCATGAGACTGCTGTATTTAAATTTAGGGAAGCGTCAAGTAAGATGGATGGATGGATGATGGTTGGTTGGTGGGATGAATGGCAGACTCTCAGAAAGTGGAGGGTTTTTTTATCTGATGGCCTTCGCAGGTACATTAGATTAGAGCGCAGGGCGGATAGAACAGTTAATTCTCGGGATTAAAATCACCGCCGCTTCCTCAGACCACTAAACAGATTTTCCATTTGGGGAATTTCATTACGCAGAATATCCAGAACCAAGACTGTTTCCAACAACAAGACGGCAATTACTTTAAGTTAGCAGACATGAAGGTTACTGTTATCTCTAGATTAATTTGGTTCCTGTCTGGATTGACTCATGTTGTGCGGGGTAGACTTCATCCACGATGCACCCTGAGCAGACAGAGCAAAGCAGGGTTAAAGAGTACAGTTCCTTTAGCCCAATAGCCCAACGTTAGCCGCCTTTAGCTTAGCGGTGGTGACCTGAAGTCATGTGACCGTGCTGTAGTTCCTTTATAGCCCAACATTAGCCGCCTTTAGCTTAGTGGTGGAGACGTGAAGTCATGTGACCGTGCTGTAGTTCCTTTATAGCCCAACATTAGCCACCTTTAGCTTAGCGGTGGAGACGTGTAGTCATGTGACCATGCTGTAGTTCCTTTATAGCCCAACGTTAGCCGCCTTTAGCTTAGTGGTGGAGACGTTAAGTCATGTGACCGTGCTGTAGTTCCTTTATAGCCCAACATTAGCCGCCTTTAGCTTAGTGGTGGAGACGTGAAGTCATGTGACCGTGCTGTAGTTCCTTTATAGCCCAACATTAGCCGCCTTTAGCTTAGTGGTGGAGACGTGAAGTCATGTGACCGTGCTGTAGTTCCTTTATAGCCCAACATTAGCCTCCTTTAGCTTAGCGGTGGAGACGTGTAGTCATGTGACCATGCTGTAGTTCCTTTATAGCCCAACGTTAGCCGCCTTTAGCTTAGTGGTGGAGACGTTAAGTCATGTGACCGTGCTGTAGTTCCTTTATATCACAAAGCTTCAACTTGCACATCTTGGATTGTTTACTGTACACTAACATGTATTTATATGTATTGTTATATAAGAAGCTTAGCTCTGGGCTGCACATCCTCTCTGTTTTTACTATATTTTCCTCAGTTGCGATCCCTCCCCTGTAGCAGGAACACACACACACACACACACACACACACACACACACACACACACACACACACACACAGTCATAATAGCAGGGTGAGAGTGCAGGCCGACCGCTGGACAGTGTTTGTACAGAACGCTAGCACATGTCAAACCCGGCTTATTGAACTTAGACCGCAGCCTGAAACTGGAAAACGCTCAGAGCTGCACAGGAGAAGCACACACACACACACTTTTATGCACAGACATATATACAGTGCGTGCATATGCATACATACATATGCACGCACACACTGTCGGGGTTACTGGGTGCATTCACGAAAAAAAAGAATTACCTCACTTGAGCCATTAGAGGCTGCAGGCAGAATGAAAAGCAGACAGAGGGAGTGTGTGTGTGTGTGTGTGTGTGTGTGTGTGTGTGTGTGTGTGTGTGTGTGTGTGTGTGTGTGTGTGTGTGTGTGTGTGTGTGTGTGTGTGTGTGTGTGTGTGTGTGTGTGTGTGTGTGTGTGTGTGTGTGTGTGTGTGTGTGTGTGTGTGTGTTTCTGTGGGGGGGTGGGGGCAGTGTAGAAAGACAAAACGTCACATGAGAGTTTTTTGTGACACATTCATTTTCATGTAAGCTGATCGGCCAGCTGATGATCAGCTTTCATCTTGTGTACTGTACACGTATGACCTCACATACTTTATACACATTATTAAACACTGTTAAACATTACACACACATTCTGCTAGTGCGTGTGGATGTGTTTGACAGAGTGTGTCCCCGCCGGCGGTTTATTCATGACTTACAGCTTCAGATGTGTGTGTTAGAAGCAGTTTGGGGCAGAAATGTGCTAACTTTATTCAGTAACAGATGGGTGCAGGAATGAGTCTCTTCAGCACTTCCTGTTCCGTTGTCTGGACATTTTTATTTAGTGTTTACTTCCTGTCTGTCTTCTTCTGCTGTTCCCTTTAGTGTTTACTTCCTGTCTGTCTTCTTCTGCTGTTCCCTTTAGTGTTTACTTCCTGTCTGTCTTCTTCTGCTGTTATCTTTAGTGTTTACTTCCTGTCTGTCTTGTTCTGCTGTTCCCTTTAGTGTTTACTTCCTGTCTGTCTTCTTCTGCTGTTCCCTTTAGTGTTTACTTCCTGTCTGTCTTCTTCTGCTGTTCCCTTTAGTGTTTACTTCCTGTCTGTCTTCTTCAGCGTTCCCTTTAGTGTTTACTTCCTGTCTGTCTTCATCTGATGTTCCCTTTAGTGTTTACTTCCTGTCTGTCTGTCTTCTTCTGCTGTTCCCTTTAGTGTTTACTTCCTGTCTGTCTTCTTCTGCTGTTCGCTTTAGTGTTTACTTCCTGTCTGTCTTCTTCTGCAGTTCTCTTTAGTGTTTATTTCCTGTCTGTCTTCTTCTGCAGTTCCCTTTAGTGTTTACTTCCTATCTGTCTTCTTCTGCAGTTCCCTTTAGTGTTTACTTCCTGTCTGTCTTCTTCTACTGTTCCCTTTAGTGTTTATTTCCTGTCTGTCTTCTTCTGCAGTTCCCTTTAGTGTTTACTTCCTATCTGTCTTCTTCTGCAGTTCCCTTTAGTGTTTACTTCCTGTCTGTCTTCTTCTGCAGTTCCCTTTAGTGTTTACTTCCTACCTGTTTTCTTCTGCTGTTCCCTTTAGTGTTTACTTCCTGTCTGTCTTCTTCTCCTGTTCCCTTTAGTGTTTACTTCCTGTCTGTCTTCTTCTCCTGTTCCCTTTAGTGTTTACTTCCTGTCTGTCTGTGTTGTTCTCCTGTTCCCTTTAGTGTTTACTTCCTGTCTGTCTTCTTCTCCTGTACCCTAGAGTCTTTACAAATGTTTGTTGGCCACAGCTGACGTTAAATCAACCACACTTCTTTCTGCAAATTCATATGACTGCACATATCTTCCTTAGCAACGGTCTGTGAGCGACTAATAACAACCTCCGGAATGTCCAAATTGACCAATCAGAATCAGGGATATAGCGATGTAATAAGTCTTGTTAAAGCCGTCTCTCTCCCAGCACTATACAGAGTCTTTACGGCCCTTATATGATCCTTAGGGGACACTCAGGGCCCCGCTGTGGGTGAAATTAGCCCCAGATAATCATCTCCTCGTGGGCTGCAGCCTGTTTTACAGCCCATTTACCCAGAAGAGAGGGAACGCCCTGCCTCAGTGACCCCTTTGCTCTTAATCTATGGAGCTGTAATGCACGACGAGGAGACATTTCTCAAATTAGCGCCTCAAATTCATCTAACGTAAATAATCCTGAGGGTGTGGACGGGAGGGAACGCAGCTGGTAATGACTTCGCCATTAGGACGAATCGGAGAGACTGGGAAACTCACTTTCTCTCTTACATCTACCTCTCCTCCATCTCCCACACTCCCCTCTCCGCTCCATACGTCTTCATTGTGTTTTAAATCTCCCTTTCCGCCTGATTTTGTCTGAAAGGTGATAGATGAAAAGAGGTGCTCTATAAATGAAAGAATCAACACATTAGACAACCTCGCTGCTACACTCCCCCTTAGAGTAGCAGAGTGATGCAACACACACACACACACACACACACACACACACACATATGCACCATAAAGAGCGAGAGAATTAAGATATGTCGCCCGTGGGAGGCGAGCTACGAGATGAATGGTGTTGAAGCACATATGTTGGGAAGGAACCTCAGAGCAACGCAGGAAATATTTCCTCTGTACATTCAGCGAGGTGTGTTTAACACTGATCAGTGTGTGAGGATAACACACAGATCTGCGTCTGAGGTACATTTACTGCACTTCCTCACAATTTGGAAGTAGTATCCTCTCCATTTTATAATAATTACACTCCTACGTTTATTTATTGGACATGGACAGAGTAACAGCGTATTTCTTTTACTTCAGTTAAATATCTTCCACCTCTGGGGTTAAATCACAAGAGCTGTGAGCATGCAAACCATACACACACACACACACACACACACACACTCGCAGTGGTGTCCTGATTCTGTGTGGCCTGCAGCAGGAAATGTGTGAGCCATGAAGGCATGTGTTTATGCTGGCTGCAGACACCATCGCTGCTTCATCTGCTCTCCATCACCTCTTCCTCTTCTTCCTCCTCCTCCTCCTCCTCCTCCTTCTCCAAACCCTCAACAAGATCTATTCTCATATATGAAGACCTCCTTGTAGACATGACTTTGAAACGATGACAGAAGCAATAAGCGATAATTGTGTGGGTGTTTCCAGGTAGCAAAGCCACTTGCGTACACTTCGATTCTGTAGACAGTAAGATGTTGGGGTTGGATACATTACTCAAGGACACTTAAATATGTTGCCTGCAGGTTATGGGATTGACGGAACAGATCAGCGCTCATGAGATTTGGGATATTGCATCGGCCCAAATAGCATTTTCGATAAAGTCTCGATTACCACTGCAGCCCTACTTTTAGGTATTACAGTTCTTTATAAACCCGGTGAAACAAAGACGGCCTCTAATCCTGCGCCTACCTGCTCTCTGTTTGATATAATTATCTACGGCAAGCTGCTGATGGAGATGGAGAGTCAGTAAACGGGGCGATCCAGAGCGGGATATCATCGGAGCCCGGTCGCTGCAGCGGGATCTGCGAGGCTAAGTCCCAGAGAGCGTGTGGATCCCGGTGATTGAGTGATTGAGCGCTTAGTGTTTGAGCCTTCGGACAGCCCAAACAACTTAATCCCCCCCACCCCCCGCCACCAACACATCCCCCTCGCTAATTCCAGATCTGCCCCACAGCCACAGTGAGTGGACAGGGCTTAAATGGTAAAAAGAGAGAAAGCTCCTTAATGATTTAATCAGCGGAGATATTTATTTGTACACTCTGTTCAGAGTTCGTGATTATGGAGCGGGATTAAAGGACCAGGTTGTGCTTTTTTGATTGGGGGCAGAATCTGAGCCGAGGTCAGGCCGGCTGCTCGGGAATTGGATGATCCTTTATGGAAAAGAGCAGATCCACTTAGAGTCGCAGGCATGCAACCCAAAATACTACCCGTGCTTTTTCACACAAATACGATTGGGACCTCAGTGGAGCCGGAAATAAAACCCAACACTACTTTAATTTAAACAAATGTAAAGATTATTTATTATTTTATTGTTTATTTAGTATAATTTGTATTTATGATAATAAATGTGTGACGAATTTTACATTTTTATTCATGTCTTTATTTTTCCTATTTTTGTTTTCTGGCTTTTTTTAACTGAAGAATTGCTTTGTTATTATTACGGGAAAAAACTGTAAAAAGAAATTTGTATTTTGAAAAATGATGGACAAACAGAGAGATATATAAATAATTTTAAAAAATACAAACACCACAAAATCCTACTTACCGGGCCTGCACTTTCTCCATGTACATAAGTATATATTGATCATATGGATAATATTAATATCTGTATGTATGACACCCATTGTGATTTAATTTACTGTCACTTTGATTTGAATTTGTTACCCAAGCTATCCTTGTTTTCCTCTTATCTTAAGCACAGTACTCGAGTAAATGTACTAGTAGTAGTTGAGACTGGATTCCTACGGTCCTGTCTCTGTGAGCATAAAGACTGTCGGCACCACGTTCAGGAAGTTTTAAAAGTGGAGCCCGTGTGGAAGCTCTCCTCGTCTCCACCTGTGTTTCCTCACTGACGTTGATCTTGGCTCCTCTGGCCTTGTTTAACATTTTGCTGACTTTAACGTTTTGATTGGAATAATCAGCGCCGGCTTCCTGCGTCGGAGCTGTTTTTTGCACTCTTGTTCAGCGGTTCTGTTCCCGTTCTGCGGTTCCTCTTTGACTCGGGTCCGCTAACTAAAGGAGACAGAAAATCTGAAAAAAAAAAAGTAGTTGCCAACAAGCTTCCTGTTGGAGGTGAAAGAGGAGAAGGAAAGAGAGAGGAGGTGGAGGAGAAGAAAGACTGGGAAGAAGTGCAATGGAAAGATCCCAGTTCTCAGATCGTACCAATTACAGGAACATTCAGGAGCCGCTCTCTGCAGAACGCATTAGCAGCCGCTCCCTCGCCCTGTCCTCTCTCCTCCCTCTCTTTTATTTCCATTTCATCTTACGATCCCGGTGGGGTTCCCAGTGGTGAGGTACCTCCTGTTGTAAGTGTTCCTTCAGCGAGTGCTTTCTGTCTCTCTGGAGCTGTGAACCAGCAGTGGAGCATTCAAGGACTCTTTGTAACTTCAGGAGGAACAGAAATCTGACCACACTTCAGTGGAATTCGTTTCTTTCTGACCCAAATTAAGTCTCTACTAAGTCTGCATTTATCTCATTCTTGTCCTGACTCGCCACATGTGCAGTTCACAAAATTGGTGACAATTCCCCATTAAATGTCCAAGTAATCTTTGAGAGAGTTTGAGTTCAGACAGAAGTCTGCAAAAGCAAACTCCTCATTTCTTGTTGTTTACCTATAAGCATGATAAAAAGACAACCGTTAGTACAACGTTATACCAGCTGAAGCTAGCTAACCTGAGCTCTGTGAGTTGGATAAAAAAGATGGTCTTTGTCTTACATGTTCAAATATTTCCTTTGGCATCATCCTCCAGCTGCTAACTTGCATAATTATATTTTTCGTCAGTATCTTCTCAAAAGGGCAGGCTTTTCAGACATTTGTAACCCAACAAAAATAATGAGGTTGGTTCTGGATTTGCTCCTTGGATGTATACCGTAAACTAGATCAAATTCAGAGTTACATTGGAGACGTTTATGCCCCGGGATCACCTCTTAGATAATCCTGATACACATTATCTCCATGACAGGGATTTATGTTCAGTCCATTCGGATTCACAAGGCTTCGATTCGATGTGGTGTCAATATTTAAGATACCTATATTGCCTCGCTATGGATGAGTGTTTCAACTAACTGATGGTGCGGGCTGTACCAGGAACCCTCTAACCAGATGAATCTATCAAAAATACAGAGATAGAAACACTGATGTGACCAGAGGAGATCAGCTTTAGGATCACATCAATCCCTAATGCGAAAACATTCAGAAACGATAACTCGGAGAGGGTCTTAATGCTTTGTTGTACGCTGGTTTGGAAACCCCTCTCTTTGGGGACTCTGAAACTCTCCTGCCTCCAATGATTGGATCGTTGGCTCTAGTCTTCTTTGGCTGTCTGTTCGCTCTCTCTCTCTGGGATGAATTTTTTCAGGCAAAAGCTTTTCCTCCCGCTGAGACTTCCCTCGACTTGAACGCGTTTGGGGAGATGAACAACACATTTCGCCCGACGTTAAGTTCCATCTCGAGAAATAGATCGCATTTCATCCGTATTTTTTTCTTCCGAATCCCACATCATAGCCGTTCCTTTCACGGATCGTTCCAAACAGATCTGTTGACCCTTCCTCACGAGATGATGGCTGCCGCAGATGTAGGACTGCGCCTCAGTGTCTCATAAACGCCCAGAAGAGACGAGAGGAGATGACGGAGAGAGACCAGAGCGCAGTGGGGTTCTCTGATCACCGTTACTGTAGCTTGAAGACAGCAGCAGACCCTCTGCGGAAACAGTAAAGTGCACAAAGAGATGTTGTTAGGACGGGGATGCAAGGGGTATCTGTTCACCGAGCTGGCTGCGCGTGTTTGCACATCTGGGGAAACCATATCTGTGCAAGCCTCAGAGACAGCAATCAACTGTAATGACCAATGCTTCACTCTGGAGGTTTGTTAACAGAGGAAAGGAAGCATTGAGTCTTTAGAGTAATGCAGGAATATGTCTTAGCACTACCGGGTTCCCTCGTCTGGAGGTCAATGGTTCTTTGAAAGTGTTTCTTTCATTTACTGGAAGCTGAAGAAATGTTAAGGTTTTGTTCTCTCGTCAGTAAATATAAATATGGTGATTTTAAAAACGGAGGCTGCTGACAAGTGTATAAATGAGACGACTAAACGTCATCACGCCCAACATTAGCCACCTTTAGCTTAGCGGTGGTGACGTGAAGTCATGTGACCGTGCTGTAGTTCCTTTATAACCCAACATTAGCCACCTTTAGCTTAGCGGTGGAGACGTGAAGTCATGTGACCGTGCTGTAGTTCCTTTATAGCCCAACATTAGCCTCCTTTAGCTTAGCGGTGGAGACGTGAAGTCATGTGACTGTGCTGTAGTTCCTTTATAGCCCAACATTAGCCTCCTTTAGCTTAGCGGTGATGACGTGAAGTCATGTGACCGTGCTGTAGTTCCTTTATAGCCCAACATTAGCCACCTTTAGCTTAGCGGTGGAGACGTGAGGTCATGTGACCGTGCTGTAGTTCCTTTATAGTCCAACATTAGCCTCCTTTAGCTTAGCGGTGGAGACGTGAAGTCCTGTGACCGTGCTGTAGTTCCTTTATAGCCCAACATTAGCCTCCTTTAGCTTAGCGGTGGAGACGTGAAGTCATGTGACCGTGCTGTAGTTCCTTTATAGCCCAACATTAGCCTCCTTTAGCTTAGCGGTGGTGACGTGAAGTCATGTGACCGTGCTGTAGTTCCTTTATAGCCCAACATTAGCCACCTTTAGCTTAGCGGTGGTGACGTGAAGTCATGTGACCGTGCTGTAGTTCCTTTATAGCCCAACATTAGATCGATGTAAAGTCATGTGACCGTGCTGTAGTTCCTTTATAGCATAACGTTAGGTTGTTCACTAATAAAGTGGTCTAAATATGTGGAGATTTTCCTGCTGAACAAACTTTTTTATTTAGATTATTTTTCTGCATTGGCTTTTTGCTGCCTTCAGCAAAAAGCCAACTACATATGAAGTCTCCTGTTTTCAATACCCAGCATGAGAATCCCTGCAGCAGTTTCTCTTTCCTGCCTTGAGACAAACAAACAGAAACTCATCCTCTTTTTGTTCCTACTGCTTGGGTTGCATTTTTTACGGTGTGGCGACCACATCCCCACGTTTCTTTTTTTCTTTCGTCCGTGGAATTAGAAACTTAGGACAAACATACAGATTCCTCCATCAAGCCGTGCCACGGTGAGGAGAGAGAGAGGGGAGGGAAGAGATGACCATTACTCTGTTCTTCTGTGCTGTGATTTCACTGGAGGATAAGTGAAATCACATGTTGGCCCTGGTTCTGGTGGAAAAGACAAAGAAGCAAAAGAGCAGGGTCGAGTTTCAGGATGATGCACTGGCTGAGGTGAAGCAGAGCAGGGCAGATAGAGCTGATAAGATATGCTATTTCTTATATTAATGCCATACTGTAAGGAAGGCATTGCACAGAGGGTTTATGGAAGCTTTGTTACTACATAATCACTACATTGTACGGCACTTTTCTGCTCTCTTTTTTGGGTCTGAGGTTCCTTTGAGCTCATACTGATTGGTCAAAGCATAGTGTCACTAATTGGCACGAAAACCAAACGTTTCTAAATAGCCAATCTGATAGAATTTACTCCAGATTTAGAAAATGCCAAACCTCAAAGCTACGACGAAGCCAGACTCTACGCCAATGACCTAACCCTAATTTATATTACGACGAGTCCTGCTTACACCGAGGCCTTGTTTACAGCTATTTAAACCAAATAGGGAAAAGACCCTGGTACCAAAAGAGATTTGAGACAGGCAGAACCAATGAGGCAAAAGTGGACTGTTCGATTTTCAATCAGGGTCTTTAAGTGTCTCTTAAAACGACGTAAAACAGGACAACTTCGCAGATGAATTAAGGACACTTTCTGAAACGTACAATAAAGCCCACATTACTCAATGCTCAGGCAGCCTTTGAACTTTTCCCTAACCCCATTTCTTCATCAATTAGTTCCCTTCTCCAAATGTGTACGGTTCATGGTGTTGGGACTGCTCCAATGGTGGTCCAATGGTAGTGGCATGGTATCACGGTAGACGGACGAAGGACACAGGACATTTTTATCAAACATCCTAAACTTTTAGAGAATATCTTGAGCCATCTCAGGAGATCTAAACCAGTAAATATAGAATAGAATCAGAGGATGAAACCCTGCAGAGCAGTGAAATGTGTCCTCTGCATTTAACCCATCCTAGTACTGGGAGCAGTGGGCAGCTATCGTGCAGCGCCCGGGGAGCAATGGGGAGGGGGGATTGGAGATGTCCGGTGCCTTGCTCAAGGGCACCACAGCAGGGCCTAGGAGGTGAACTGGGACCTCTCCAAGTAGCAGTCCACTTTCCATATTTTCTCAAGTCTGTTCGAGGACTTGAACCGGTGACCCTACGATTCCCAGTCCAAGCCCCTACTGACTGAGCCACTGCTGGACATATCACCTTCTATACCCGTCCCCCCTGTCTGTAGTCGGGTCGTCCTGCTCACTAACCTGCATTGATCTCCTGATCCTGCAGCAACACAAGCCGGCGGCTCGGTTTACCTGACTTCCCGAGCCGTCACACTGCTGGTGCACGTTTCAGTTGCTCCTCCTCCTGCTCTCCCTTTTGTCGACAGGCCTCCTTTTGGATGGCGGCCAGCGACTCAGACAGGGGTGAGGGATCTCCGTTTAGCCTCCCCTCCTCACCCCTGCTCCTCAGTCTGCAGCGCCGACGGCCCTCTAATCCACAGCGAGGTGTAATCCCGTCCCTGGTGCCGCTGGTAATGCAGGCTTGATTTCATTATGGTGTTTAATGGGCGAACAACAGACTGGGTTAGCGGGCTGTGAGGCTGCGTGGGTCCCAGTTTGGGAAGATTCCCAGAGGCGTTCCTTAAGACTTTTCTAACAGTCCTCTGTGCACTTTAACTCAATACTTACATCTCCTTTTTAATATCTGCATGGCTGTAAGAATGGCACATTTCACACTGTTATGTCTAAAGTATGGGATGGATTTCCCTGAAATGTTGTACTTGCATTTATCCTCCTAACAGGAAGTACCTTAGTGATTAGAGCTGCTGTTTATGATTAAATGTTCTACTTTGGTTACTTATTTTTCATGCAAAAATGGATGAAATGCTATTGTTCTGCCTCTAAATATATGTGTATTTCCTGCGTAAAATAATAATAACATAACGTTATTTGTAAAGCACTTTTCATGCACAGAATGCGTCTTAAATTGCACATAACGAAAGATACAAAGACGCTGAGATTCAACGTATTAGGTAATACAAATGTATAGAATAAAAATACAAAATTACAAAAAATAAAACAAGAATTAAAAGATAAAATAATATAAAAAATATGAAATAATCTAAATAAGGAAAGAAATTGAAAAAACAAATTTAATTGAATATATTATATTTTTTTGACTGAAAAAAATGTTTGAAAAGTGACATTTTATGGACCCAATCTAGAAAAATAATCAACAGATTAATCAATATTGAAACCAACCAACATGCTAAAACTCTAAACTTACCTTACTTCAAAGTAAGGTAAGAAAGATACTTGATGAATCAACACGTTTGAGATTTTAAAAGCTTCAATTTTGCATGTTTATCTTTTCCTTACGCAGTCAGAACCACGTTCCCTGCAGGCCGTACAGAAACTCCTCATGTGACTGAAGCTGTTGACATCTGCACACCATGTATTGCATCAGAACGCCTGATCATAACAGCCTCATCCGCCCTCACACACATTCACAGAGACACACAAACATGGGAGCAACACACAGTGGAGAGAGAGTGATATGGTGGGCTTCTTCCTGGAATATTCTCAGGCTTGTGTCAGGACATGTTGGCCGGCTCAGCCTCTGGAGGGCTGGAGATGACGGACGATGTAAGGTGGACGGATGAGAAATGCAGACGTGCACGGCTCCGACTTTCCCTGAGAGCGTCGCACGAGACAGCAGAACTTAGGGGGCAGAAAGAGTGTGTTAAAGAAGCTCCATCCATCCTCCCTCACTTCCTTTTCTCTCTCCCTTCGTTCCTCCCCCTGAAGTCCCCCTCTTTCGCTACATTTCTTCACCCCCCGCCCCGCCCCTGGGTTTTTTTCATTTGCAATTACAGTAATATGTAACATCAGGCGTGGTGAGCTTTAGGGCTTTACCTTACATAACCCCAGGGTTTAGCCGCAGGGTTTTAAGGCTTCTCTGAGCCGCTGAGCTGGGGGCAATCGGGCCTCTTTAAAATATTTTCAAATGACTGAAATCCCCAAAGGGCCCGAGAGCACGGAGGGCTTTAAGGGGCCCGATACAACGCAACCATCATTACTAAGTATTACTGTGGATCCATTTAAAATACAGCCGGCTGATACATGTGGGTCAATACAGACACACACACACACACACACACACACACACACACACACACACACACACACACACACACAAAGGGTTTTCCCTTTCCGGTATATTGTGTTCTTTATTGTTTTAGTGCATGTAAATGGTCTGCTGAGGCTAAAATCCCAAATTCCAGAATCTAGTGACATCACGATGGAACACCCCCGCTCCTATTGGCTAGCGCTCCAACACACTGTACGTGATAAGCTAAGGGGGCGGGACAACTGTAAGCCGGTTCACCAATCACAACAGAGCCGGCCAGCTAACCAATCAGAGCAGATTGGGCTCTGGTTTCAGACAGAGGGTGAAAAGAGGAGCTGCAGCACAGGCAGGAGGAGAAACATAAGTATCTGAGCACTGCTTTGAACACACACACACACTTGCGAGAATTGAGTTGTTTCCCGAAGAGGGGGGGTGTGTGTGTGTGTGTGTGCTGTATGAAGTGGAGTTCTTGGCACGCAGTGGATCGTTTTTTATTATTTAATTTGATATGACTTTATATAAAACTGTGATAGAGTGTGAGGAGGGGGTTCGGGTTCGGATGGCCGCGCCAACAATAGCCGGATTTTATTTCCTCCTCGAGGCCGGCCAAACGGACAGACCGTAAATCTGAAATAATGAACGGCCTCGCTGACTCGAGCGGGGAGGGAACGGGTTCTGGAGAAGAAGCGGGTTCGGCGGGCACGACAAAGAGGGTCAAAGCTAGAAAAATGTTATTCAAGTCGATATAGTGCGATACGATTATTGCACCGAATGAGAATTCTTGGCAAAACAGACATACATAGACGCTAGAAGCATTTCATCTCTTCCTGTCCCCTGGTCTGGAGGTCAATGGTTTTCTGAATGTGTTTTTCGTTATTAGCCTGAATTAAGGTCTGTGGCTAACACAAGCTGAAGTTTTGTTCTAAAACATAAAATACATCAGTAAATACACCACTGGTGGATTTAATAACAAGTGTCTAACCCCTAACGCCCAACATTAGCCTCCTTTAGCTTAGCGGTGGTGACCTGAAGTCATGTGACCGTGCTGTAGTTCCTTTATAGCCCAACATTAGCCTCCTTTAGCTTAGCGCTGGAGACGTGAAGTCATGTGACCGTGCTGTAGTTCCTTTATAGCCCAACATTAGCCTCCTTTAGCTTAGCGCTGGAGACGTGAAGTCATGTGACCGTGCTGTAGTTCCTTTATAGCCCAACATTAGCCTCCTTTAGCTTAGCGCTGGAGACGTGAAGTCATGTGACCGTGCTGTAGTTCCTTTATAGCCCAACATTAGCCTCCTTTAGCTTAGCGCTGGAGACGTGAAGTCATGTGACCGTGCTGTAGTTCCTTTATAGCCCAACATTAGCTTTCTACTTTGTAAATCATAAAGTGGTGTTAATATGCGGAGATTATCTTGCTGAACTAAACGTGTAAGTATCATAAACGGTTGTTTGACAGAGAGATTATTTTCTGCAATAATCCAAAATCACATGGAACCAGGGAGATGCTGCCTTCAGGGACCAACACAAAAATACCTCATCCCTGCACCAGTGTATTTGCAGTTTACTCAAAGGATCTATGTAGGACCTCATGAATGTAAATATTGTGAGTGATGCGAGGACAGTGAAGGCAGCATCGTTGATCCTCTCTGTCAGAGATGTTCAATGTCAGCGGGTTAAGTTTGTAAAAGCCAACATCTTCAGCATCTTAGGGGCACCATTTTTTGTAATTTCTGGCTGGTGCAGGTCCTGAGCCAGAGGGGGAAAGTTTTGAATTGTAAAGCCGGCGGGATTAGGCCTGTACAAGGGGAGGACATGGGAGAGGACACCGGGATGAAACCACCCTCTTTTCCGTCACTTTTCAGACTGTCAACAAGAAGCTTTGATGTTGTGGTCTTATTGCTCACGCAATGCAGGGATGAGGAGGAGATGAGGAAGATGATTGTGAGATTAAAGTGAAGGATGGACGGAGGCTGATGGTGTTCTGGCAAAAACTGGAAGTCCCAAAGAGTCAAAAATAGAACACTCCCGTTAATATCTCAATATCAGTCAAAAAGAATCTGAAGTGTAATTTTTGTAAAAGTGAGACAGAAATCAGACCAAATAAATAACTGCACACATAATACTAAATAAATACAATTCAAAATGAGGAATAAGTAAATGCATGTTTTATATTTTTCTTCTAAATTAACTGAGATTTTAACATTAAATCTCTGAAATACATTTTCAAAACTGTAGAGCCCTTACAGAAACCATGCTCAATTGTTTATTGGAGTTTCTAAATATACCTGTTGAAAGTTTTAGTTGTTTGCCGTTGACTTCCAAAATACTTAGAGATTTTTAACAAGAAGTAAATTCTCCACATTTTAGTTATGGGCAGTTCCAAACAACAAATACATCTGTACCCCAAACTGATTGGTTAGCCGGATAGCTCTGTTGTGATTGGTCAAAGGCTTAGTCCCGCCCCTTAGCCTATCACATACAATGTGCTAACCAATAGGAACGTGAGTGTTCTGTAGAGATGTTGTTATAAGTTAACAAAGGAGTCCAATGGAGGTGTTGCTGGCGGCTGAAACACAAGGATTTCAGCCTCTGCAGACCATTTACATGCACTAAAACCTAAAGACCACACTCCAGGAGAGGGAAGAAAGCAGAACAGGCCTCTGTAACTTGAAGAACCAAGAACACATGGTGAATCTTCGTCAACATCTCAGTATAAAGTTGTTTCTGCTTTAAACACACATCAAGCTGCAGCTTTATGAAGGCTTAAACTGCAGAGAGACTCTCCGAGGAACCGGCCCGAGTAACGCTCCTCTTCTCCGCTGAGTCCCCCCCCGCTCCCTCCTGCTATTTTTCGCTCTGTTTTACTGCGTTTCCTGTGTTTTAACAGGCTTTATAACCAGGCTGCAGCTGCAGGGACGAGCGAGGGAGTACGGTAGGGAGGGAGGCGGGGGGGGGAACTGAATCATGAAATGAGGACCATATTTCCACTCTGCACTAAAAAAGGAGGACTTTCCATTTCTCTCTCTCTCTCTCTCTCTCTCTCTCTCTCTCTCTCTCTCTCTCTCCTCTCTCCCTCTCTGTGCAGCTGTTCGTCAGTAGTTGTCTGTTTGTTTGCCCCCCCCCTTCTGCTCATGTGAACTTTGATTATCTTGGAGATTTTTCCACTGCGAGGCGTCTCTCTGCTTCTGATTAAAGTGGAAGAAGTCTCTCTCTCTGACTGTAACTAACAGAGACGCCATTTCATTTCTCCCCCCCCCCTCCCCATTGTTCCCTCAGCAGTTTGTTTAGGCCACGCGGCTCGGAGAAAACTCCTCTCTGTTTGTTGAGTTTTCCGGTCGGAGCATCTTGAACTGATGCGGTGCTTCTTTGTTATGACCGACACAAAACAACTTTTTAGTTTGGCCGTCAGCACCGGGCCTCCATCCCATAATAAACTGCGCTCCATCACAGCTGCAGCACAAACTCAGAGAGCAGCTGTGAGTCTCTAACACACAGGTGAGATCAGGGTTTGAAATGATTGAAATAAATCAATGTGTTGCTGTTTCTTAACAATGAGAACAATTAAGATCCTGTTAGAAAACTGACATTTCTAAATAATAATAACAATTTAAACAAATTAAATTAAACCCAAAAGGAGAAAAACGTGCTGATATATTTGTACAATAAAATAGATGTTTAAATAATAATTCATGAGATAAACTTAACTGATCCCAAATTGGGAAATTCATTTTCATTTCGGCGTCCTTTTAATAAGATGCCTTTTGAAACATGCAGGTATTTATATATATATAAAGCACGCTGTAATTATATTCAGTATTATTGATAATGACCTGCAGAGTCACAACAGATCCTCCTGGTCCAGTGGTAAAGAGTTTAACCAGAATACCAGGAAGCTCAAACAACCGGAAATCATTTATATGTCATTTTCTTTACTCTGCGAGCGTCGACCTTTCTGACCCCGACCCATCGTAATCCCCCCCCATCTGGACTGAGAGGCAGGTTCTATATATCACAGCGCATCATCCAACCAGTAGTGTGTACTATAGCCACGTGTGTGTGTGTGTGTGTGTGTGTGTGTGTGTGTGTGTGTGTGTGTGTGTGTGTGTGTGTGTGTGTGTGTGTGTGTGTGTGTGTGTGTGTGTGTGTGTGTGTGTGTGTGTGTGTGTGTGTGTGTGTGTGTGTGTGTGTGTGTTGTAAATCTGGGAGTATTTCTCAATTAGCTGCTTGGTGACAGCTGAGGCAAGCAGGGGCTGCCTGTCACATGTTAATCCAAGGAATACACTTGTGTGTGCTTACAGTACAACACACACACACACACACACACACACACACACACACACACACACACACACACACACACACACACACACACACACACACACACACTACATGGGTTACAGGAAGTACTCAGAACTTTTATTCCAGTAAAAGTCCAGAAGTATTGGCTTCAAAATGTTAAAGGACTCGTTAGTAGTTTTCAGGTTCTAAAGTTACTAAACTGTAAAAGCACTTTATTTAAAATTGTACCCAAATAAAAGTAAATCAGATTTACTTAAAGTATTAAATTCAGGAAAATCCAAATGAAAGGTAAAACGTAAAACTCTAAATGTTTGAAATGAATTTGAAAAATAATTGAATGTTCGTAAAACTCCTTTTCATAACTCTGTCAGACACATCTGAGGAGGGGAATTGCATTTTAGTGGAACATGAAGGTGAAGGAAAAAAAGTACTTAAGTAAAGTTCCTCAAATCTGCACTTAAGGAAAGTGCTTTAGTAAATACTTAGTTACTTTACACTACAGTGGGATGAGTTCTGATGCGTGGCCCCACCTGTTCCTCACCTGAATCCATTCCCAGATCCCATCAGGGGCCCTCGGGCTCCACAGGGGCCTCAGGAGAACACACACACACACACACACACACACACACACACACACACACACACACATGATGGAAAACATCACATCATCATCTCAGTTCAGCTGTCCACCCTCCTCTCCTCTCTCTCTCTTCCTGTCTTCCTGTGGCCTCTCGCCCATTCTTCTCCCTCCATCACTCCTTCTGTGTTTTTCATAATTTCCTGGCATCTCTACTTTAAAGAGTCATCTCCTGCTGATGTTCAGGTGTATATCAGTATGTAGAGTCTCTACTTTAAAGAGTCCTCTCCTGCTGATGTTCAGGTGTATATCAGTATGTAGAGTCTCTACTTTAAAGAGTCCTCTCCTGCTGATGTTCAGGTGTATATCAGTATGTAGTGTCTCTACTTTAAAGAGTCCTCTCCTGCTGATGTTCAGGTGTATATCAGTATGTAGTGTCTCTACTTTAAAGAGTCCTCTCCTGCTGATGTTCAGGTGTATATCAGTATGTAGAGTCTCTACTTTAAAGAGTCCTCTCCTGCTGATGTTCAGGTGTATATCAGTATGTAGAGTCTCTACTTTAAAGAGTCCTCTCCTGCTGATGTTCAGGTGTATATCAGTATGTAGTGTCTCTACTTTAAAGAGTCCTCTCCTGCTGATGTTCAGGTGTATATCAGTATGTAGAGTCTCTACTTTAAAGAGTCCTCTCCTGCTGATGTTCAGGTGTATATCAGTATGTAGAGTCTCTACTTTAAAGAGTCCTCTCCTGCTGATGTTCAGGTGTATATCAGTATGTAGTGTCTCTACTTTAAAGAGTCCTCTCCTGCTGATGTTCAGGTGTATATCAGTATGTAGTGTCTCTACTTTAAAGAGTCCTCTCCTGCTGATGTTCAGGTGTATATCAGTATGTAGAGTCTCTACTTTAAAGAGTCCTCTCCTGCTGATGTTCAGGTGTATATCAGTATGTAGTGTCTCTACTTTAAAGAGTCCTCTCCTGCTGATGTTCAGGTGTATATCAGTATGTAGAGTCTCTACTTTAAAGAGTCCTCTCCTGCTGATGTTCAGGTGTATATCAGTATGTAGAGTCTCTACTTTAAAGAGTCCTCTCCTGCTGATGTTCAGGTGTATATCAGTATGTAGTGTCTCTACTTTAAAGAGTCCTCTCCTGCTGATGTTCAGGTGTATATCAGTATGTAGCGTCTCTACTTTAAAGAGTCCTCTCCTGCTGATGTTCAGGTGTATATCAGTATGTAGAGCCCCTACTTTAAAGAGTCCTCTCCTGCTGATGTTCAGGTGTATATCAGTATGTAGTGTCTCTACTTTAAAGAGTCCTCTCCTGCTGATGTTCAGGTGTATATCAGTATGTAGTGTCTCTACTTTAAAGAGTCCTCTCCTGCTGATGTTCAGGTGTATATCAGTATGTAGAGTCTCTACTTTAAAGAGTCCTCTCCTGCTGATGTTCAGGTGTATATCAGTATGTAGTGTCTCTAAGATAACGTGTAACTCCTGTTGTTTTTTTTAACGGGTTCAGTTTCGCCCCACAGATGCTGTGTTTTGAGATCATAACTCTGATGCTCATTGAATATGTTTTTCAAACATAGATGGGAGGAATAAATCTCCAATTATCAGCTTTGACGGATGGAGAGTCTGAGTGGAGCTCTAAGCTGTCTGAACTACGCTAATCCTGAACGTCATGTATGGACATGTGTTTAGATTCACATGTGGACGTATAAACACAGAATACTTAATGGTATGTGCTGTACACACTCTCCCTGGTCCAATGGGATTCCTCCATGTGATTTTGGATTATAGCAGAAAATAATCTCTGTGTCAAACAAACGTTTCTGATACTTACACGTTTAGTTCAGCAGGATAATCTCCACATACTACCACCACTTTATCATTTCTGAAGCAACAATATAATGTTGGGCTATAAAGGAACTACAGCACGGTCACATGACTTCAGGTCACCACCGCTAAGCTAAAGGAGGCTAATGTTGGGCTATAAAGGAACTACAGCACGGTCACATGACTTCACCACTGCTAAGCTAAAGGCGTGTTCCAGTAGTAGACTTCCCCTTTCAGGCATGTGTCAGCAGCTGCAGCCTGGGACTCGCCTGATGTTTTTGTCCCAGTGCCCTGTTCCCGATCCTGGGGAAACATCTGGTGGAAGCAGAAGGAAAAAAAAAATTCAGAGACGCATTTGTTGTTTACTTACCTTATCAGCCAGAGAGATAACGCCAGCTTTGACACAGATAGCAGTCAGTTGCTACGCATGAAGGGGAACTCACAGGGAGACTCCATACACAAACACACATACTGGGAGACTCCACACAGACACACACACACACACTGGGAGACTCCACACACACACCACTGTCCTTCCGGCGGGTTCGTCCGGGGACACAGACTGACAAATGCGACTGGGCGGTGGCTCGCAGACAGCTGGTGGTCAAAGGTCGTCTTTCTATCTCTGTCCTCATTTGGCTGATTGTTTTTTCTCAGGCCTCCTCTGCTGCTCTCTGCTCTCTGTCAGCCGCAAGAAAATACTCTGGAAGAAACTGGCTCTGTACAACGTTAGAAATCTCTTAACCCACTCCTTTAAAGTTCACTTGTTCACCCTGCGGCTGCACGATTTGGACGAATGCACTTGTGTAAAGAATAATCTCTGCAGCTCCACACTACTTCATTCAGGTCTTTGGAAGTATGTTCACGGTTATTTGGATTTTGCACAAGTCCATTTTGCATTTTTGATAACTTTTTTGTAGACCAGGGAGTTTACCGGAGCAGTAGCCGATGTTGAGCCATCTTTGTGCTCCATCATCTGTTCCCACTCGGTGTCCTTGTTTCATGCACGTAAGGTAATGTTAGATTCAACACCATTTCTGCTGATGTCTTTATCTTAAATTGTTTATCCGTTAGACTTTTACTTTGAAGGGGGTCAATACGCCAAATCTGAGAGCTAGATCTGCTGCTTAAAGGGAATCTACACACCTCAGCCCAATGAAACGATGAAGTGCTCATACTGTAAATGGTAACAAAGAGAGGCATAATGGCAGGAAATACAGTTTCTTCCTCGGGAATATGAGATGTTGAGTTCCTTTTCTCTGATTTATCTCCTAATAATACTTTATTTGGGGTTTGGGTTATTAATATAGTATTTCTGACAAAGTATAAAGAAAACTCACTAAATAATAATACACACTCTCAGAGCAGGGAGTTTACCGGAGCAGTCGCCGATGTTGAGCCATCTTTGTGCTCCTGTTCCCACTCGGTGTCCTTGTTTCATCTGAAAGTTTAAATATGAGCAAAAATATCTCAAAAAAATGAGAATTTCTGGCTTTTTCTCTGATTTATCTCCTAAACAAGTGAATTTTATTTTTAGACGTACAAAACAAGGCTTTTGAAGACTCCATCTTAAAGCTCCACTGTGATGATGATGGACATTTATCCCTTCTTTTGATATTGTATAGATTCAAAAGCTGATCTAAAATATACACATACTATATATACAATACTTTCTGCAAAAAGTAGTCAAATAAACCTCATCCCCAACTATTCAGTTCATTTTGAAGATGATTCATTACTAAATAAGTGGCAGGAAATACTGATGTCTTACTTTGAAATATGAGTGTTGCTTTTATCTGATTGATCTCTTAATAAAATAAGTGTTTCTGAGTTTTGGGGATTTAAAGACGTCACGTTGAACTTTGAGAAAGTAGGATGGACCATTTTTTGGACCAAATGATGGAAGGGAAACCTACCTGTGGATAAAGCTGAGTGTCGGTAATGATCGATGGCAGCAGCCGTCAGTTTGATCGGGTTTTTTGCACATTTTGCATCACTTTTCTTTAGTGAACATGAAATATTCTCAGTCCTTAGTTCATCTGGAAGTGTAAATATGAGCAGCATGCACGTAAAGTAAACGCTGAGACGACACAGAACACACTCCTGACACACTCACAAATCCTGCCGTCGTTCATCAGGCCGGTGTTGGCACGGCCCGGGGAGGAAGTGGAGTTTTACACGGCCGCTCAGCGCTCCCCTCATTCATTAGTCCAAATGAGCATTTATGCAGAGCACACATTATTTTTACAGGCCCAGCTTTATGTGTTTGTGTGGAGTTTTACAGCGCTCATAAAACACGTCCTCCAAGCCCCGGACAGATTTCTGGAGCATTTATTTGCATAGTTCACAAACCCCAGAATAAACCCTCAGTGGCTGCTGTAAATACAGTGAGGGGAAAACAATGCCGCCTCGTAATCTGGGGAGCATTATGTTGACATTACGGCACGTGAGAAGAGTGACGACATCCTTTCATAAGGAGAATAAAAAGCCTCGTTTGCTGAGAAGCCTGGACGTAAATCACACAGTGCTTAACGTTTGGATTTACTCCTCCTGATAAAATACTGCCACGACTTTTAACAAAAACATATTTCATTGTTATTTATGCTCATCCGATTATGACATACTCCCAAAAGCAGGTAGAGGGATTGACCCGTGCTCTCAGCTCACTTTATCTTTATTTGAAGTGTTTATCTGTAAGACCTTTATTTTGAAAGGTGGTCAATACGCCAAATCTGAGAGCTAGATCTGCTGCAAATGGTTCTTAAAGGGAAACTACACACTTCAACAGAATCAAAATGAATAGTTGCACTTACTGTAAATAGTAGAAAATAAGTAAGAGGAGAATAATGGCAGAAAATACCGTTTCTTCCTCTGAAATGTGATCATTTTCTCTGATTTATCTCCTAATAAAATGACTTTCTTTGGGGTTTTGGTAACTAAATACAGATAATACACACTATTCAAAAGGTAGTGAATGGTTGCAGCTCTAGCTTTTTGTATTTTACACATTTTTGGCTCGTATTACAAAAGTCAGAGAAGCATACCAGCAGAAAATACAGTTTTCTTTGTCTCAAATATGATAATATCCTGCATTTCTCCGATTTATCTCCTAATAAAGGGACTATCTTTGGGGTTTGGATTAATATGATACTATTTTCTGACAATTTATTAAAGGAAATGACTAAATCCATTTAATAACGAGCAGATTTGATTATATTTTGCACTTTCTTGCCTCATTATGAAGTCAGTGAACATAAAGAAGCATAATGAAATAATGAAAGTGCAGTTTCCTCCTCTTTAATATCATAACATCATGCTTTTTCTCACATTCATCTCCTCGTAAAGATGTTATCCACTGCAAATCTGGTCGTAAAACAAAAGCCAAATTTCTTGAGGTCACGCTCTCCTGCTGGTGGTGGTTTGATTGACAGCTCGCTATGTCCCGCCCCTTTCCATCACAGCCTCTCTTACCTTCATGTGGGATTTATTAATGGGGGGGTGAAGGAATATTTGGCCACTTACAAAACGATGCTGGTGTTTGCTTTCCCCCCCCCCCCCCCCCACCACACGTAGAGCTGATGGTGCCCACTGTACCCTCCCCCCTCCCCTTTACCTCCATCCCATGCCAACAAGTCTTTCTTTCTCCCCCTGCTCTTATTCTCCCTGCTCACGTATTTCTTGGCAATGGGAAACGTTCCCACAGCTCTCACAATCCCTCCCCCATAACAGAGTCTCCCCCCTCCTCCCTCACTCTTTCTCTCCCCCCCTCCCCTCTCTCTCTCATTCACTTCTTTCTGGTGTTTTTCTTGTCTCCATTTCTTCCTCTCTTTATTGTCGACCTTTCCTCTGAAATACAGTCTTATAAAATACAATCATTTCCTGTTTTATCTCGGGATAAAAGGAATATATTTGGGGGTTTGGAGAGATAAAACAAGACCCTGCAACTTAATAATCAGACATCTTTTATGGACTACTATATTAAATAAGGAGGGAAGCACACGGTATGAAATAAAATAAGTGCACATCAATGGTAAAAAAAAGAGAGAAAATACAGTTTTCTTCGTCTAAAATGTAATAATATCCTGATTTCTCAGAATAAAAGTTACTCTCATTGGGTTCACCATGAAGTTCTCCCAGGGAAACAGTCAGGTACAGCTTCAGATCCAAAGAAATACGGAGCTGGTAGATAAGTAATCCATAACTCGATCAACAAAACACAATGGTTTCCCTCTTTCTCTCGTTCACTTGTTGTTGCTGTTTTCTTGTCTCCACTTCTGCCCATTAATCCCCTTCCTCCGCTTCCCCATTCCCTGGCACTGACTGGCATCACATGACACACACACACACACACACACACACACACACACACACACACACACACACACACACACACACACACACACACACACACACAAGGGGAAACGTATGAGTGCATCAAGGTTTGTGTTTACGTCCTTCTTTGTGCACCCTCATGTTACCATATGAAGTTTAATACACAACAAATCCTGCAAAAACCTTTCATTTCAAAGTGTGTCTCAGTGTGTGTCTCAGAGGTTATATGGAGCACGCTTTGTGGATGTGATCAGGAACATAACAGGAGGGAAAACCCAGAAAAACACTAATTTCCCACGTTTTCTGGGATGGAAATGAAAAAGACCTGCAGAATAAAGAGAAACTCTGACAGATTTTCTGCTGAAATGTTGATTACTTTGTATTTTATACGTGAATCAAGATATTCCAGGGAGCTTTCACCTCCCCTCACCCAACCCTCCCTTCATGCTAAAACCATGTCAGAAATCTCCCCCCTTTTTCTCCATTTCTCAGATCTCTTTTGCATGTGTTGCTCCCCCACTGCCAACAAGTGACACCTGCTGGTGAGAAGAGGAACTACACCTCTGTGTGCAGCTCACTGGTACTGGTGGAGAGGAGTGAAAATAAAAGAATTAAACCTCATTTTCTGACTAACGCTTTAAAAGAACAACAAAAGCATTATTGGACACTCATTTGTTGACCGTGAATGTAATTTATTTTGCACAAATGGCAGAAAATACCTCAAAAATATGAGAATTTCCGTCTTTTTCTCTGATTTATCTCCTAAAAAAGTGAATACGTTTTTATTTTTGGACGTACAAAACAAGGCTTTTGAAGACTCCATCTTAAAAGCTCCACTGTGATGATGATGGACATTTATCCCTTTTTTTGATATTGTATAGATTCAAAAAGCTGATCTAAAATATACACATACTATATATACAATACTTTCTGCAAAAAAGTAGTCAAATAAACCTCATCCCCAACTATTCAGTTCATTTTGAAGATGATTCATTACTAAGTAAGGAAATACTGATTTCTTACTTTGAAATATGAGTGTTGCTTTTATCTGATTTATCTCTTAATAAAATAAGTGTTTCTGAGTTTTGGGATTTAAAGACGTCACGTTGGACTTTGAGAAAGTAGGATGGACCATTTTTTGGATCAAATGATGGAAGGGAAACCTACCTGTGGATAAACCTGAGTGTTGTTAATGATCGATGGCAGCAGCCGTCAGTTTGATCGGGTTTTTTGCACATTTTGCATCACTTTTCTTTATTGAACATGAAATATTTGTAGTAAATAATATGAATGGTTGAAAGCAGCCCTACAGTTTCCACCCTGAGAACATGCAGAGCCCCCCGTCCCCCCTGCACATCAGAGCACAGATAAAAGAAACAGGGCAGAGTGTGTGTGTGTGTGTGTGTGTGTGTGTGTGTGTGTGTGTGTGTGTGTGTGTGTGTGTGTGTGTGTGTGTGTGTGTGTGTGTGTGTGTGTGTGTGTGTGTGTGTGTGTGTGTGTGTGTGTGTGTATGTATGGGGGGTTACATGGGCATCGGGCCAGCCCTCTCCCCCCCTGCCGTCCTCTCTCTCTCCCATGGTTGATTCCCTTCACCCCTCTCTCACCCCCCCGGCTCTGTGTTGGCGCAGGCGGCTCACAGACGGACTCACAGATGGGCAACGCAGCCCCCCCCCCACACACACACACACACATACACACCTGCTCCTCGCTGGCACCGGGCTCGGGCCAGGCGGCACACACACACACACACACACACACACACACACACACACACACACACACACACACACACACACACACACACACACACACACACACACACAGATGTGCAAGGCAGAAATATTCCTCCTGAATTTATTGAACCTCCAGACTCAGGAACATAAATATATTAAATATATTGTCACAATATTTATAGAAACATAAAAAGGATGGTGCAAAAAATAAAATAAAATACTGATATTTGTAGAAAAAAAGAAGTGAATATTTTTCAAAAGGAATACAATCATTGATACAAACATTAAAAGTAAAAATGTGCAAAAAATACAAATCTTTAGAGTCGTAACAAGTTAGAGCTCAAATGTGCAGCTACAAATAAACAAATGTAAATATCTTTTTAACAGATAGGATATAAAAGAATAAATAAAGAATAAATAAATGTGCAAAAAAATAAAAGTGAAAGTAAAAATACATTTTTTATCAAATCAAATGAACATCATTAAAAATGTCAAACTAAATGAAACACAAATATTGAACATAAGACATGAAGTGCAATACATATTTGGATAAAATGGATATTGGCACTGGATGAATTAAAGGGTGAAGCCTTCCCTGTACAGGGCTTCGAAACACGGCCTTTAATTTGATTTATTTGACACATTTTGAAATGGAAAAATCAAACAGATCACATGTTCACTCAAACACATGCAGAACATAAAATGAGGTTAAAGCAAATCAAATGTGTCATTTATTATCTGTCATCTCTGATTTTTAGAGAGGGTGCATCACATTTCTGAGCTTATAATTCACATTATGTATCCTGTGACGGCTGATAGCGCTGCAGACCCCCCCCCCCCCCCCCCCCCCCCCCCCCATGATGCTAATAAAAGAGAGCCCGCCCACACGCCGCCGCTGTCACTCACAGATGTTTCCACGCTTATCTCCAACATGTGCTCTCAGGAAAATCTTTGCACGTAAACATATAGACTCAGTCACACATGCAGGCTGTATTTATATACCCCCCCCCCCCCCCCCCGTTCACACACTCACACACACACACTCATCCTCTCACAATTCATCTCACCACGCTGCTGTCACATGACGTTACACAGCCGCCGCTCACTGACAGATAGAAACTGTTTCTCTCTGAACACCGTGGGAACAAAGACGGGGAGAGCGGTGTTTTCGGGCAGAGGGAGAGCCGGGAGTGGAAAGTTTAATAGGTAGGGCGTGGAGACGGAAGCTAGGCAAATATAGCGCGGAGGGAAAATCCGTCCCGACACAGAAAACCCTGCAGAGGAGGAAGCAGTAACCACACATTTTGCTCAAATATCAAGCGATATGTTGGTGTGAAAATACTCTGTTACAAGCAAAAGTCCAAAACTCTGCTTATGGAACATTTATTGAACTTTCCCGACTCTGGAGCAGGGAGCGTGCACGTGGAAAAATAATGTATAATACAAAATCAGAATAATATAAGAAGTTGAAGTATTACAAGAAAACACACATATTGATTCAAACATAAGAATTAAAAGCAGCAACAAAAAGATGTCAAATGTAAATCTGATAGAAACACAACAAGTTGGAGCAAAGATGTCCCACACATTCATTTTGAGATGCTAAGCTACAACTTTATTTTGACTGTGAACATCAACGTCGATACAGTGTCGATAAACCACTGTTGGCTTCTAACGCTTGTTGTAAAACATTGACACACTGAGTTATTCCTCAGTAATCTGCATTAAAAGACAAAGAAAAGAAAAGCTTTTAAAGTCATGACATCCCTTTAGTGCAATGCAGCGTTTCAAACCAGGAAGAGACACTAACACGACATTACTTAATTGAATATTGTCAAAAAATAGACTATAAATGAGGAGCCATCTGAGCAAGATTAAGGAAAAAGGCCTTTATTTTGATAGATGCTGCAATAAGGCTGCAGGAGGGATTGATCCTTATTGCTTTTTGAGGGAATCCGTACCAAACAAATGTATTCACACACATTTTACCTTAAATAAATATCGCAGTTTGGATAAAGCTCTTAATTAGTTAATTGTGTTTGAGTAACTATTGGATATATTGGAACCCTCCTTCACTACATGATGTAATCCAACTAAAATATTCAGGTGCACTTTTTGAAGTAGGGGGGGCAAGCAGGGGTCAATCATGGGAAGCATTCACCCCTCCCAGCTGC